>NC_092046.1:48729145-49030296 GCF_003086295.3 Arachis hypogaea | reverse complement strand
CCAACATAATAAACTTTGAAACTAAACTGAACTTGGATATGAAATAAGTCAAATAACTTACCAGGTTCGAGTCTTGATGCCGCTCTCTTAGCACTTTCCCTCCCAAAACTTTCTTTACAATCTCGATACAGCTGTATCTCTTGCATTGCAGCAACTGAGTCATCACAAAGTGTTTCAACATCAAGCAAATCAAGTAAAGATCTCAAAACATTTGCCTTCTCAACAAAACCCTCACTGTAGAAAATGCCCGGATTTAAAAAGTACGCTGCCGCATGGAGATCACGCTTCAAATGCTTATCCCACCTCATTTTCAAGATACTCGTGTATGGCGTATAAGCAGCTTTCCGATTTTTGAACATGGTCTTGATAGCCTTTTTTGCTCTTTGCATGCCTTCATACACGATTCCCAAAGAGGGTTTTTCATCAGCATCAACAAGCCTCAACAACTTAATAAGAGGACCAACAATTTTCACAGTGGTAAAACAGTCTTGCCAAAACTTACTATCCAAGACAATTGAGCTAACCATCTTTCCATTAGCACTTTTGGATAACTTATGAGAAGTAAAATATTGGTCTACCATCAATGTCTGCAAATCTACCTTGTGATCATATATACTTTTCAAAGTAATGAAAACAGTGGCAAAACGTGTGACTCCTGGTCGAACAATTTCTGTCCAACTTTTTCTTTTTCTAAGCCAAGACAATAAGATCATATGATTGTAGACAAACACAGTCACTTTTGAAGCACGGGAAGCAAGGTTAAATATATGAGGAATACTTGCAATATCTTTCAATATAAGATTGATACAATGGGCAGCACAGGGAGACCAAAATATATTTGGGTATTTTTCATGAATAAATTTTCCAGCAGATACATAATTAGCAGCATTATCAGTGACCACATGCACAATGTTACTAGGCCCAACCCACTCAATAACATCAGCAAACAAATTAAACAATGCATTGGCAGTTTTTATCACATCAGAAGCATCAACAGTCTTAACAAACGACATACCAGCAGGACAATAAACTAGAAAGTTAATTAAAGTTCGTTGCCTTTGATCAGTCCACCCATCTGCCATCAGTGTACAACCCGTGCTTTTCCATGAGCTCCTATACTTTTCAACCAGCAACTGACACTCTCTCTTAAGATCAGCCAGCAAATGAACTCTCATTTCATCATATGAAGGTCCCTTAAAACCAGGTCCAATTGCAGCAACACCATCCAATGCAGGTTGAAAGTAAGGTGATTGAATTGCATTGAAAGGAATACGTGCATCAACAATCCATTTGGCAAGTCCCAACTTAGCCATGTGCACAATTTCTTTGCTAGCCAAAACACTTCTCAAAGTTGGTTGAGATCCTGGAGTAGTTCTTTCTTTAAAGTAACTTCCAATTTGTGTAGCTACTACAGCTCTTCTCTTTCCTTTGTCTCCCGTTGTTGTAGGAACAGCAGCTTGTATAGGGTTAGGCGATTCAGCCTCTTGTGCATGTGCTTCCCCACCATAAGCCTCCTCCTCAAATTTTCTTTTCTCCATCTTATTTTTCTTGTTTTCCATCAGAATCCTTTTGAATTGAAGTTCAACTTCTTCAGTTACTTTGCTACATACTTTGATTTGTCCAGGAATTTTCACAAGATGATATTTCATCCTATATATCCCCCCTCCATTATAAGTGTTCAAACAAAAAATACACGTATATTGTGCCTTATTATTTTTATCATATTTCACAGTGAAATATTCCCAAGCCGGGTCAGATTTTCCTCGAGAGGAAGCTGTCTGAGATTCTTGTCCAGCATTATGTTGTTGTTGTTGATCATTTTGTGACTGTTCCATCTAAATTCAGAATGCCAGCAATCCAGAATCTAGAAATATATCAATTCATAGTTCATAGTTCATACAATTTATAATTTTATATGCATTCAATAGAGCAGAATCGCAAAATAAAAAAAATAAACAGAGCAGACTTGACAAGATTAAAAAAAAATAAAAATTGAAGAACAGAGCAGAACATAATTTTCAATTTCAACATGCATCAATTTTATTCCCAAATCCAACATACAAATATACAACAAATTCATGTGGAATAAACAGACTTGACAAGATTAAAAAAAAAAAATTGAAGAACATAGCAGAACATAATTTTCAATTTCAACATGCATCAATTTTATTCCCAAATCCAACATACAAGTATACAACAAATTCATGTGGAATAAACAGACTTGACAAGATTAAAAAAAAAATTGAAGAACAGAGCAGAACATAATTTTCAATTTCAACATGCATCAATTTTATTCCCAAATCCAACATACAAGTATACAACAAATTCATGTGGAATAAACAGACTTGACAAGATTAAAAAAAAAATAAAAATTGAAGAACAGAGCAGAACATAATTTTCAATTTCAACATGCATCAATTTTATTCCCAAATCCAATATACAAGTATACAACAAATTCATGTGGAATAAACAGACTTGACAAGATTAAAAAAAAAAATAAAAATTGAAGAACAGAGCAGAACATAATTTTCAATTTCAACATGCATCAATTTTATTCCCAAATCCAACATACAAGTATACAACAAATTCATGTGGAATAAACAGACTTGACAAGATTAAAAAAAAAATAAAAATTGAAGAACAGAGCAGAACATAATTTTCAATTTCAACATGCATCAATTTTATTCCCAAATCCAACATACAAGTATACAACAAATTCATGTGGAATAAACAGAGCAGACTTGACAAGATTAAAAAAAATAAAAATTGAAGAACAGACCAGAACATAATTTTCAATTTCAACATGCATCAATTTTATTCCCAAATCCAACATACAAGTATACAACAAATTCATTCCACATTTGATTAATCATATAAAAAAAATAGAAGAACAGAAGCAAAAAAAAATTGAAACAGTATACATACACTGAACAAATACTAGAAACCCAGATCTTACCTCAAGAGAAGAACGAAGAAAAGCCAGAAAACAACACAGCACGAACAGAAGCCACAAACCCAGAAACCAAGAAGCCAGAAACGGAGAAACCCAGAAACCCAGAAGCCAAACGGAGAAACCCAGAAACCCAGGTGCGCGACGGTGCGCGAACGTCGGCGACAGTGCGCGAACGTCGGCGACGGTGCCTGAACGTAGCCGAACGTCGGGTGTTCTTCATGGCGCCCTAAGATTCGTTGTGTGCAGAAGCTGCTTCAATTTCGGAGAGTGGAGAATAGATTGGGAGTGGAGCTGATGGTTGGGAGTGGCAATGGAGGTTTCTTCAATCTTCACTCTTCAATCTTCAGCAATGTTCTTCGAATGTTTTGGAGAATAGGGTTTAGGGATTTTGCCTTTGGATTTTCAATTTTAGGAGTGGCAGCCTGCAAGTTACGCGTTATTCATCTTTGTTTTTTTTTTTTTTTTTTTTTACAAACGACGTCGTTTTACTAGCAGAAGGAAAAACCGACGCCTATAAAAACCGGACCGGTTCGCTCGGTTCACCGGTTAACCACCGGTTTGATCGGTTTTTTACAAAGCGGTTTTAGAGGTGGACCGGACCGGTTAGGAGACCGGTTTCCGGTTAACCGGGTTGAACCGGCCGGTCCGGTCCGGTTTTCAGAACATTGATATTTTCTATTAGGATATAATTTTTTTTTAATTATTTTTAGAAATAATTTTCGTGAAGCAGTGTATAATAAATTTTACATCTCTCAAGAATAAAGTCTCTAGAGATTTATAAATGTGAAGCATTTTTGATCCTATAGGCTAGTTTTTGAAAATGATTTAGGCCACCTAATCTCTATTTTAACATGGTAACAGAACATCTATAATTAAAAGTCTAGAATTTGATTCTTATTAAAAATGTTAACAAAAATTCAGCATAAGACAAATAAAAAAAAAAAAGAAGAGATTTTTATATGCAGAGAAGTATTAGAGATATAATCTCCATGTACTTCCTTTTTGAGCACTTTTTATAATATCTATTTCAAACGCATTTTTAAATTTTATTTGTTCTTTAATTTTACAAGGAAAAAATGGAGAAAGGTTTAGAGTATAAAGTAGGTTAAATTTTACACTACAATCCCTTCTTTTAAATCAAATAACACAAACACTCTTTAAAAAGTACTGATTAGCATTTAGCAAAATACACATAAAAAGGTTAAGTATATTCTTAAGGGTTAATTACTCTCTTGATTTTTATAATTTTATACTTTTATACTTTTTTTTTTCAATTAGATCCTATATTACTTTTAATTTTATAAGTAGATCTTTTCTAGTATAAAAAATATTAAAATTAATTGAATATTTTTTAAAAAAATTAAAAGAATCTAGAATTAAAAATATAATTAAATTTTTTATCACATATTTTTTTAGAGAAATATTTCTCTAAAAAAAATGACTTAATTATATATTAATATTCTGTTAATATTAATATTTTTAACATAAAAATAATTTAAAGATTTAATTAAAAAAATATAAAAACTTAATTATAAATTTAACAAAATTATAAAGGTGAATAGAATAGTTAAACCTATTTATAAAGAATAAGATACGGGTATCTTTATTTATGATTATATAATATAAGTTAAACTTGCTTGTTGATTATGTACATATATTATTTTCCACTAATGAGACAGACAAGTATGGTCTAGAGAACGTTACTAACCCACAAGTTCATATATGTGTAGTCCCCACATCCTCTCTTATTATTTTCCAATAATAAGTCACAAATGGCCAAAACCTTAATGTATACGTGATTACTCTGCCAGCTACAACTCTCATGTTCACACATGGCCAATTTGATTACCCTAATTTGTCCCAAACTCGTTTTATATTTATTTTTAAAAATAACAACAATAATCATTGTACCTTCACACAATAATACTTAACAAGTTAGAAAACAACTGATCACCCTACACTTTGGTGCACTCAAATTGGGTACCACCACCACCACTATAAAACCCGTTCCATTGAATAATAACTTACACACTTTTCTCTTAATTAAGAACTAGCAATAGCTAATTAGGGCACTTAATTTACGAGTTGTTAGTTTAATATAACGAATTCTAGAGTTTGAGATGGCTTCCAACAAAGCTAGTTCCTCCATTGCTCTTTTCGTCACACTCAATGTTCTCTTCTTTGCACTTGTCTCCGGATGTGGAAACAAATGCAATAGTCCCGGTTCCAATCCAAATCCTAACCCTAACCCTAACCCTAGTCCTTCAAGTGGCGGATCATGCTCACGTGATGCGCTCAAACTAGGCGTGTGCGCCAATGTGCTCAACGGTTTGTTGAATGTGACTTTGGGACAGCCACCAGTTACCCCTTGCTGCTCCCTCCTCGCCGGCCTCGTTGACCTTGAAGCCGCCGCGTGCCTCTGCACCGCTCTTAGGGCAAATGTTTTGGGCATCAATCTCAACCTTCCCATCTCACTTAGCTTGCTCCTTAATGTTTGCTCAAGGAAAGTGCCACATGGCTTCCAATGCAACTAATGAAAAGCTTTGAGGGCAAATGATGCATCAAATTAAAGGTCATGATATTTAATTTGTTACATTTGTGAGTTTTCACTGTATTTCTCAATTCTATGTTGTGCGTGTGTAAGAGTGTACGTGCATGGATAATTAACTAATGGTTATTATCTATTCAATTCATTGTGTGTTTCACTTAAAATAATAGCTCCAAAGCTATTGTTGAGCTAGTGTTATTTATTTGATTGAGAAATAACAATGATTATATGTAATTTATTTGTTAATGTATGAATTTTTTTTCTCTTTTTATTTTTTATTTTTTTGGTCTTCCAAGCAATGTGCTACAAGAGATATAGAGTAAACCAAAATTAATAATGATATAATAAAGAAACAAATTATTTAAACTTAATTGAAGGTGACATAATAGCTGAAATCCAGAATTAGACAACATAGGGACAATAGTTAATTAAGGTATTAAGATCCATGCATCAATATAAACAAATTCAAGAGGTCCATTGAATTGAAAATTATTACTTAAAGTAAATGTACAAGTTGATGCATATATATTAGTAAAATAATATAATAATGTTCATAAACAACAGAATCAACAGGTACAACAGCATTATTCAAGTTCCAAGAGTTCAGAATGAAGATACAATTTGCTTAGAACAATGGTCTAATCCCCTGCTAATTACAATTCAACATGATGATGGTGTTCCTTGAAGGAGGGCCGCATGAGTTATCTGAAACTTAATGATAAGATTATACTATTTACAAAACTAGCTTTTTAAAAAGAGAAAGTATAGAAACCTAACTTTCAGTTGTTTAACATAAGTCAATTTTAGGGTTTAGGTTATGATTTAGAATTTAGGATTAGGTATTTATGATTTAATGTATAAAATTTTAAAATAAATAAAAAATTTAAAAAAATTAGTTGATGGTGGTCGAACAAAATTAATTTCTTAATATTACTCTTTTTAAAATTATTAAATATTTAAAAAAATTTTCTGACAATTTACAAAAACTTACAAAATCTTTTACTTTAAATAATAAAATTTATCAATATATAAAGTTACATTGCAAGATACACAGAAAATTGTAACAGCAAATTAGCGACAATTATTTGAATTGCCACGAATTAGTAAAATAGCGGCAATTCTCATAGTGTTGTCAGGCTTCGTTCCAAGTGGATCTGGTTAGCGGCGATTTTCAGTCCTAACTGCAGCAAATAACTTATTTGTGGTGGAGGGGGGAGTTTATTAAAATTTTGGGTAAACAAAGTGATGGCGCCATCCTTCACGTTTGCGTGCGAACCCCAGATGAGCAAAGGCGCTAATCACCATCTTTGAGATACTCCGCCGCCGTGACTCTTCTCTTCGTCAGTTCTAGCCGCTACGTCTGTGTCATCATTTTTTCTCGTCACCCGTCTGCTCCCTCCGCTGTGTAGCTCCCGCGCGTGAAAGGAAAGTGAAAAGGGTCGTCCAAGTCTTCTCCATCCGCCATGCACGTCTGCATTGTCGTCAGCGTCCTACCCAACTATCTGTCCTAGTGCCATCATCGGCAGCCTTCCCTCCTTGCACTGTCCTATTGTGTATTGCCGATCGCTCGTCTCTCCTCTTTTTGGTTTGTTCTTTTTTCTTAGATTGTCCCAATTTAATTTGTCTGGTTGTTGATCGATTAATTTTTGCATCAATTTTATTCCTGTGTCTTCTGAATTTTGGTACGAATAAGGTTGATTAATTTTGCTCTAATTTGCCTTCTCCAATTTACACGATGAGATAAAATTAAGTAAAATCACTCTTGTCCTCAAATAATGTTTCAAGAAAACTTTGCCTGTCATCCATATTTCAACATGTATTATTCTGACTCTTCGAAGCCCTATTCAGACGTTCTCTAGAAAGATCCCACGCGCTTAGGTTGCGTTTGGTTGATGTCTTAAAATAATAAAGACATAGACACAAATACACATGAGTACATAGACATAAAAGACACTCAATTTTTCATCTTGTTTGGTAACTTAGATACAATAGAATATACAACTCAAAATTTTACTAAAATGTCAATTTTATCCCCATCATTCTTCTCTATCACTATTTTTGTCCAATCCCTTCTTTCAGAGTTATCATCAACATCAATACCACTATAATCTTCAACCAAATACAAAAGCAACAATATGTCAATCTAAATTAAATTTAATAAAATCAACAAAAATTTTAATTTGTTGCATATCTGTAAAATAAAATATACAGATAATTTTTTTAATAAAGGGATAATAGAAGAAGAAAAGATCAGAGACGTTCTTTCTAAAAAGGATGAACGACGTTGGTAGAGAGAGGATGTGGAGGGAAGTGCCATCAAAACTTGAAGCCGCCGGCGAATCTGGATGACGATGGATCTAGACTCCCGTAGCCCAAACCCTTCGAGAGAGAAGGAGGAGCAGAAGCAGCGGTTCTTGATGGAGGAGCAATGGCAATCGACGGCAAAAAAAAATGAATTCAGAACATTCATCTACATAATAAAATTAATTACAAAATCAGAACATTCATCTACATAATCCCATAACAAAACAAGATTTACAATATATATTCTGAAAAAATTTAAAAATAAAAATAAAGAAGTACAAGAAGATAGAAATAAAATAATGGTAGTATAATGATACTCACATTAACATTAATCAAATTACAACAAATTTAATATCAAAATTTAACAGTCAAACTAAACTCAAATAACCAAATCTGTGTTTAAATATTATTATCTAAAAAAGAAAAAATCTTTGAGGTAAAGTTGAAATAGATAGAACAATGGACACCTGCAGCACCCACATTGACGGCGAGTCTGAAACAGTGAGGGAGGGGCGATGCGGTGAGACCCGTAACAAGGAGGGAAGGAAGCACGGCAAGATGCAGAAGCGCAGAGGCAAGAGGAAGAAGAGAGACAACATAATGGTGAGAGGAGAGGTTGGGTCGGCGGAGTTCCAAATGAGGGATGCGGCTAGCAATGGCGGCAAGGAGATTGAGGAAGGCCGGAGGCGAGACAGTGGTCTGACTTCTAAGAGAGAGAAGAAGAAGAAAAAAAAAGAAGAAGAAAGAAAGAAAGAAAGAAGGAAGGAAGAAGATCTGGAAAGAAGAAGGAGGTTGAGGCACTGACGGAGGAGAAGAGAAGGGCCAAATGGTTTGGATAAATCTGAAATTTTTAAAAAATACTAAGGATAAATTTGTCCAAAATTTTAGTTTAATTTGTGTCTCAGGATAAAAATTCGTGTCTCGTGATTTAGAAGAGACGCAAAATACACGTATTTTATGTACTCTTGTGTGTAACCGTATGTCTCTTTTTTTTGTGTTTCACAAAACAAACAACACACATATACTCTTGTGTCCATGTCTTTGATGAACAGAAAGACTAAACAAACACTACCTTAGTGATGATAATATTGACATCCCTTGTTGAGGTTAGACATCCGCCTTTGATTTTTTTTCTCTTTTTGTTTCCTTCTTTTGTTGAACATACAAAATACTCAAAGTTTCATAACAACAAATATCAAAGAATAGTGCAATAAGCTGTCCAGGCAAAATTATAACCATATATATATATATATATATATATATATATATCTTTACATTGTGGTTGTTAGAATACATTAGAATTAATTAAATTTTATTAAAATTATTTGCTAAAAGCTCATAGGAGAGATTGAAGGTGAAATTGGAACTTATGCATTTAAGGTATTTATTGTTTTGATAAATTCCTGTGTGTTTTTTTTTTAATGGAATCTAGACTTTTAATGATTACAAATTTTGTAAACTAATTCATCATAATATATTCTAACAGTGATCAATTAAATCAAAAAACATAACATGATACTGATATACACCATAAATAATGGTCAAACATCATATCTCCTCAAATAGTGTGGACCATCAATTTTGCAATAAGACTTGGAAAAACTTTTGTACATAAGAACAATAAATGGTCTTTAACCAAGGAAGCGTTCCTATCAAGTAAAACTATATCTCACAAGTCTTTTCTTTTTGGCCCTACGTTTAAATGGACACAAGGGCAGTGTTGTTCATCTGAGTATTAACACTTTTAATAGATTTCTAACTTAATATTTTAAAGAACTTCTTAAGATTTTTTTTTCTCTTTGAGAATTTGTTTTCTAATTTAGTATTTGTATTTACTTTCTTTATTTTGAGATAATGAATGACCTAGCAACCTCTAAAAATGTGTACTGGGGAAGTATATCTATTTCTTTTAGCAACCTTATTCATATCAGTTTACTTGGATAAAAAAAATGAATATAATTATTCATAATCTTATTTATTTTCACTTTATAAATATTACTCCATGTTTTAATTGCTGTTGCTATGAATGACTTGCAATCTTGAAATATTACACAGGATCAAATTTTTCTCATGCCATGAAATACTCGTTACTACACGAAAAATATATTTTAGTGATAAAATTTTTAATGGCAATATAATAGCCACTAATTTTTAATTTAAATTATATTTTTACGGTAGTTATATATTTTCTATTATTATTATATATTATAATGACAATTGTCATTATTATTATTACTAATAAATACAAGAAAATATTTTTTTAGTAAAAATTTTAATGACCACAGAATGATCAGTATTATTCTTATTAAAATTATATTATAATGATAATTATTATTATTATTATTATTATCATTAATAAATACAAAAAAATAAAAATCCTTTTTAATAAAAAATTTTTAGTAGCTTTAGAATTATGACTAGTATTATTTTTATTAAAATATTTTTTTATCTAAACTAAAGTAACAAGAGATTCAGAGAAATTAAAACTAGGTCTCAGAGAAGAGAGAGTATAAGCTCACCGCCAAAGCTCGCCGTAGCTATTGCTGCTGCCGTTGCTGAGTTCAGATCAAAGAAAGGCTCATATCTATCGCTTTCTATCTTTTTCTTTGGTTTTTTATTTAGGGCTCACGAACTCGCTCTTTGACTCAGATCTTTCTTGCAGCTCCGATCTGCTCCTTCAGGTATCGCCGAGTCAACTCGTTCGCAGTTTCGATCTAATGTGCTTTCTCTTACAACTCCTTCATTTCATTCTCTTACAAGTTAGATCTTTGTATTTGCGTTACTCATCATTTTTATTGTTTTAGATCTTGCGGTTCTAGTTCTTAAGTTTCGAATTTAATTTTTTGCTATTAATACTAATTCTTGTTCGTGCAACTGAAGCTATGTATCGTCAATTGATGAACTGTCGTTTAGTTTTTTTTTTTTCAATTTAAGATGTGAGATGATAAAGAAATCTGCAATTTGGATGATGCCTAATTAATGTGTCTTTGAAAGTGTATTTTTAGCTTACGAACTTGGTTTAGGTGTTTTAGGATAGGAATTTGGTGGATTTCTCTTGGTTTTAATATGTGTTCATTTAACACTGTCATTTCTTTGATGTATTATTATTTTTTCAGTGTTGTTAAGTGTTTAGTTAAATCATTGTTCTTAATTCTTTATTTTTAAGTATAAATGTTGTAGATTTTGCCAATTTGTGTAGATAATTGTTGATGTTACTAAAGCTTGTCAACTGTGTACTAAAAGAGAGTATGCCAGATGGCTAATTAAATTAAATTCTTCTCTTGAAAGGTTAGCTCCTGAGACATGCACTGATTTTGAATCATTCTCTCAAGAAAGATTTATTGCTTAAGCATGGCCTGACATCAATTAAAAGTTATTTGTGTCTTTCTAGGAACCTCAAACATAGGATTGCTCCAATTATATCACTTTTCAAGTTCATAGTTACTGTATTTGATGATGTTAGTATGAAAGACCCTAATTTTAGATATATTTAAAGTAAAAACTATCATAACTTTACTTCCCATAAAAGTTATTTTTTTTACCTGTAGAAGTTTGAATATTTCCTTCTTAATTTGAGGTTAAAGCCTTAGCAGAAGCTAATGTAGTCTTCAACAAATTGTATTCAAAGTATAATTTTAGTTCTGGTAGATCAAACATCAAAGATAATATAAATTTTTGTCTTGATAGGTAAGTTTCAATTTGTATGAAATCTATATTATACATTTTATAATAGACAAGTTCAATTTTTATTTTTATTAATTTAGATTTATGTATACTGTAGATTCATCTCAAGACAGGATCTAATAGACTGGAAAGCTCAGTTGGAGTATAAATTTTTTACTGAAGTTACTGATTAGGTAGGCCATTTTCAAAGATAACATAAATATTTGTACTTGTGATTGATTCTGTCTTGAGACTGAATATTGGTGAATGAATTGATGCTTTTGATAATAGTGTGGTTGTTATATGTTGGGCCAGAGGCCGAGAGTTGTTTATATGTTGGGTCGGAGGGGCGCACTTGATTATATCATGGAGTATTATTTGAGCTTTAAAAATTTTTATAATTAATAAGGAACTTTGAATTTTGGATAAGTAAATGACGCGTTTTTAAAAAAGATTCATAAGACGAACGAAAATCTCTATTTTTAAAATTCATTCTTCTTTTTATACGCATCCTCTTATGACAATTTTTAAACCCTCTATTAAGAATTTACGAGGACGATGTTCTCACCCTCTATAAAAGGCTTCTCTTTTCAGGACGGACGAGGAAGCTAATGAAATTTTTACTAAGTCCTTAGTTGTGTTAGTTTTGTTTATATATATATTAGTCATCGTTTTTTCTTTATCTTTTTCATTATAATTGTGTAAAAGGGATAGGAATTGTATATTTTGTATGTATATAATATTTATAAGTTACTTGTATAAGAATTTTTGTATATATGTATATACCTTTTTATTTTCAAGTAAAAAGAACTTTTGATTTTTCAAAAAAATAGCTATCCGTTATTCGAGTTAAAGGCTCCTATTTTATTATTAAGTATAGAAGTCGGCATAATATTCTAACTATTAGAGTAGTGTAACTAAAAGTGTGACCTTCTAATAGTAAGAATATTACATAGTTTGTGGATTGTAACCACTTAGTTCCTTAGACCTATGTGTATAAATACATATTCTAGTATGCAGAACAATTTAACATACTGATATACAATTTACAATAGTCATTTAGATAAAGAAAAGTTCAATTCAATTTTCTGCATCATGTTTCAACTTCTTGAATCCAGTTTCTATTTCTAACCTTCTTTAACATTTTAACAATATGTATTTTATATTTCATTATGTCATAAAATCATAAAAATTCTTATATCATGTCATAAAAATATTTTTATAAAAATTTAAACTGATAAAAAGAGGTACATAAATAATTATTTCTAATATATATTTTATATGAATGACTAATTTTTTTTGTATATATAGAATAGTTGACAAAATATATAAGGATTAGATTTTATTGAATTTTGAAAAGTTTATTTTTTTTAATATTTTTAAAAGATTTTTTTGTAGCAAAATTATTTCACATCTAATAAACTGTTAAAAATTACTTTGGATTATTAAGAGTATTTTCAATTTTATTTGGATAAAAAAAAGTAACCTTTTGAAATTAAATTACACAAAAATATTGGATATATTGAAGCAATGCCTCCAGTCATAGTGTTTTGCTTTGTTTCTTATTTTTCGCTTTCATGAGCTCATAAATACTACTTACATTATAATATATATCAGAAAATAATGCACTAACAGGGGAAAAATGTGGTAGTGTGGAAGAACATTTGTGAACATTATAAACCAATTATAGGAGATGAGGTAACTATGCCGAAAATGCCTCTTGGATTTTAAGGCATGGAAATGGAAGAAGAAACAATAAAAGATAAGCTGTGATAAATAATTTTACGAAACTATATAATCTTAAAAAATGCTGGACAAATCGTAAACTAATTTTAATTACGAATCTTAATTATATGTTGTCAAATCCCAAAATACTAGCTATTATCCAACTCACTCTACATTTGATATTGTTCCAAATCAATTCATATCTCTAGCTAATTGAATTTTTTAGCTGCCCCAATCTAGAAAATAATCTATTGTACTATATATATCGCCTCTATTATTTGGATTGTTAATCTTATCTTATCAGGTCTTAAGATGGGAATGTCTCATTAATTAACTTTTAAAGCACGTATCACGCTGTGTTATTATTTCCTTTAACTATGCTAAATGTTAAAAATATTCCAAGGATTTAAAAAACGCGTGGAACACTTTGATTTGCTCTCAATATTAATGGCTGCCCTTGTCACGCAGAGATTGGAAATATTTATGCGATCATCTCAAGTTACCATTACACTTGTCTAACGAATATCTAATTTTTAATGAATCATCAGATAAAGGAATGTCAAATAATGAAGCTGGTTTTCAGATTAGTGCAAGCTAATATAATTGTTAGCATTGTTCCCGCAATAATATCGTGAGATTATTTATTTTTTAAATAATACTACACATCTAAATTTTTTTTATGAATAAAATCTAATAAAATTAAACAATAAAATTTAAAATAATTCTAGTTATAATTAATTTTTATTATATTAGACAAATTTAATTAATCAAAAAACTTAAATATATAATATTATTCTTATTCTTTTATTTATATATTTATATATATATTTTATTTTTTTTCTTCTTCTTCTTTCTTTTTCTTTAACCAGAGTTTTATTGGATTTTTATAATGTAAATAATATGATCTAATATTCATCTATAATTCTTGGGTCTATATTTCTGGCTAATCTAAAAATATCCCTCTTAAAAATATATTATATATGCTACACATCCAAGTATTTTTTTATCCAAGTTTTATCCAAGTAGGTCTAACACCAATAAAAACCATTCATTAAAAGAGCGTCATTAGGGGTGTTCAAAACCGATTCGGACCGACCTAAACCGACCAACCGAACCAAAAAATCGAAAACTGAATAAACCGAAAAAATATGTTTTGCTATTTTTATTGCAGTTCGGTTCAGTTTTGGGTTTTGATTATGAAACTCCAACCGAACCGAACTGAACCGGTATATTAAAAACCTTAAAAAACCAATCCCCCACCCCCAAAACGTGCGTGACCTAATCCCCCCCCCCCCCAAATCCCCAATTGCCCCAATGTAAACCTAGCTCTATTCTCTCAGTCTCGCACTCTCGTACTCTCAGTCTCGAGCTCGAAGCCCTTCCTTCCACCACCTGGCAGCGCTGCAGAAGCCTTCTTCCTAGCGCCACCGAAGCCTTCTTCACAGTGCCGCCGAACCTTTCCTCCTCGCGGACACCACCACCGATCCCCAACCAGCACCACCCTCGCGAAGTCGCGGTTGTCGACACACATCGGCGCCACCCCCAACACCGTTTTTGGCCACCCGCAGCACCGAGCCACCCAGCACAGCACCACCGAGACATGAAGCCCGAGCCTCTGAATTAGGTATGTAATTATTTAAATACTTATCATACTGCTCTTCAGTCTCTGAACTAACTTCATTGTTAGATTCTTCTATTAACTAGAAAAGGAATTTAAAGGTTCAACATAAAAAAAGGGTAGAGAGCCAACAGAGGGTAGTTGTTTATGGTGAACAAGAACAAAGAAAAGTTATTGTCATCAACATAATAATCCTGTGATTTACTTGTTATTGATACATTGTTATTGCTTCATTGTTCTGATTGCTAGTTCACTGATCATTGTTCATTTTATTTGTTGTTCTATTTTTATTTATTTGTTGTTGTGTTTCTGCTCTTGATTTTGTACTATTGCTATATTATTATTATTATTATTTGTTGCTCTTTATTTGTTGTTGTGTTTCTGCTCTTGATCATTGTTTAATTTATTTGTGGTTGGCTTGTTCTTGATTCTATGGTTGAGTTGTTGATTCTGATTTAGTTTTTTAATTTTAAAATTTTTGTTCTGTTTTGATTTAGGGAAACTCTGGTTTTGGGTTGATTTTGAACTTTTTAGTTTAGAGGAAGACTTTGGAAGAGCTAAGGTATATAGCTAATGTGGGAACCATGAATTAGTTCAGCAGGCGATCGACAGTTGGTATGTCTATGAACATCACTCTAATAGACTATATTTATTGATCATTTCTAATATTATTGTGCCTGTTTTGACCGTGCCTTGAACATGATTACTTCTGCTGACAGTGAATGTAATAGACTAAGCTGACTTTCATGAAGCTGTTCACCATTATATGATTGATGAGAAGCTCCTGAAATTGAACAAGGATGGCCTAAGATTGATGAGAAGGTGTAAAAGATTCACCATTATATGATTCCGACCATTTATTTTATACTTTTTCATAACCTCTGTTGCATATAATCTGTTTGAAACCATTTATGTAATTCTTGGATTTACTTGTGCTGCAGGCGGATATGTACAACTTAGGTGAAAGAGAAAAAAATTGTGGAATTGGTGCACCACATGAACATTTTTGGAATTAGTTTGGTTGTATTTTTTACTTAGTTTGGTTCTATTTCTTGATTCAGTTTGGAATTGGTGCACCATTTTTACAAAATTTTTGAAATTAATTTGTTAGTGATTTATAAGTTAATCATTGTTCCATCTGCATCTACTGATTTTGCAAAATTGTTAATTATTTTAGTACCCTAGATATGATTTGATGATTAGAATAGGAAAGGTTTTCAAAACAATTTAAAAACCGAACAAACCGAACCAAACCGAACCGCACTATTAATATAACATTGGATCGGATGACTTTTCATTAAAAAACCGAACCAAACTGCACCGCAAACCCCCCTAAGCGTCATTACACGCAGATTCTTCTTCTTCTCCTCCTCCTCCTTCTCCTCTTCTTCTTCTTTTTTTTAAAGAAACTAGCTCAACACAACAAGTGGAGCGTACGAAGAACAATAAACAAGATCATCAAAACTATAAAAAGAAAAGAAAAACTAGTCAACACAAAGAACGATAAACTTTATTCTTTGTTATTTTCGGTATTGCTTGTCATCAACAACAAAAATGATCCACACCTAGCCACTCCTTGTAGTTTGTACATCACAAATGGGTAACTTCTTCAACCCCTTTTCCTTTATGCTGAAAAATCATTGTATTCCTTTTTAGCCAGATATTCCAAATAATCGCACAGAAACACACCATCCAATTCTTACGCACCTCCTTGCTATTGGATATCTCAGTCCAACTTAGAAAATGCTCCTTCAACATCCCTGGACATGTCCATTGCCTACCAACAAATGATAGTCAAGCACACCAAACCTGTTGAGAAAAGTCACAACAAAGAAACAAATGGTGACAATTTTCAACACCTTTGTTACATAACACGCAAATAACATCTTCATGGTTGATAACCCCAAACCGACTCAGCCTCTCCTTAGTGTTGACTTTTCCAGTCAATACAAACCAAACAAATAGTTCAACTCTTGGTGGCACTAGCCCTTTCCAAATTGTCCTCGTGAAGCTATAGCTTGTTATATCCTCCAGAGTTATTTCCGCCTGCAAAACCTGCACAAAAGAGTTAGTAGAAAAGACTTCTTGTTTATCAAATTTTCACACGACTCCACCCTCTCTGCCATTAGCAAGTTTGACCAGTCTTAGTGTATCATGTAGCTGGTTCATTAAATCCAACTCCCACTGGAATAACTCTCGTCTCCATTGGAAGTTTCAGATCCACTAAACCCCATCCCAAAACCCACAGTCCCCTATAACGAATCCTCTTTGGTTTGAAACTGAGAAGAGTCTTGAAAACTGATCTTTCAGAGAACCACCACGCAACCAGACATCCTCCCAAAAATGAGTCCCACTTCCATCACCAACCTCCATTGACAGTCCAGTAACCATCTTCTGTCTTACTTGCTGATCCTTGAACTATATCTGGCATATATTCTTCCAAGGGCCTCCTCGAACAGGTAAAACCTGGGAGGACAACATCACATTTGGGTCCAGGTTATTACAAGAGCATACCACCTTCTTTCACAACGGGCACTCCTCTTTAGAAAAACGCCACCACACTTAAATAAAAGGGCTGTATTACGCACCATGGCATACCCAACACCCAAACCACTAAACTTTTTGGGTGCCTGCACCATCTTCCACCTGACCAAGGCCATACCATTCTTCTTACCATCTTCCTTGCTCCACATAAATCGTCTCTGTAGAGAAATCAATTTTTTTGCAACAGCCTTTGGCATCTTATATAGACACAGATAATAAATAGGGAGACTATTTAACACAGATTTGATGAGCACTAACTTACCGGTTTTATTGAGGATCTTGGCTTTCCATAAGCTCAATTTATCCTCCACTTTGTCTATAATTGGCTTTCAAGTCTTCACTAATCTCGGGTTAGCTCCTAGCGAGATCCCCAAGTATTTAACTGGGAGAGAGGCTTCCTGACAGCACAGTATGTTGCATATACGCTGTACCCATCGATCATCACAGTTGATTGGAATCAAGTTAGATTTGTCAAAGTTAATACTTAACCCCGACATCAATCCAAAGCAACGTAGAATCCTCCTATAATTTTTAACGATCTCTTCCTCTGGAAGGCAGAACAGAATCGTGTCATCTGCAAACTGTAGATGCGACAGCTCAATATGATCTCTACCAACTAGTAGCGGAGATATGCGCCCTTTTTAACCGCCTCCCCAAACATCTTGTGTAGGGCATCCACAACAAGTACAAACAAAAATGGAGACATTGGATCACTTTGCCGAAGGCCCCTTTCCACCTTGAATGGATTAGAAGGTGAACCGTTTATCAATACATATATAGAACACGTACTGACACACTCCATGACCCACCCCCTCCATCTCCGACCCGTCCATATCCCATCTTCTCTTCTTCTCTTTTGTTATCGTCATCACCAACAATACAAACATTTTGTTAATGGATTATTTTTTCAATCGAATTGAATAGAATGAAATTGCTAAATTGAATTGAATGGACGCAAGTGTTCTGAATATGAATTGAATTGATGATCTTTAAATTGTAAACAGAGGTGTTTTGAATTTGATTTTATATAATGGATTATGTTTTATTCATTTAGTACTATACAATTATTTCACCATGAGTACGTGTTAGGTTCATTATGCAGAAAGCTGTTTGAATTTGATTTTATATCATGGATTATATTTCGTTCATTCAGTACTATACAATTGTTTCACCATGAGTACATGTTCAATTGATTATGCAAAAAACTGTTTGAATTTGATTTTATATAGTGGATTATGTTTTGTTCACTCAGTACTATATAATTTTTTCACCATGAGTATGTGTTCGATTCATTATGTAGAAAGCTGTTTGAATTTGATTTTATATAATGGATTATGTTTCGTTCAGTACTATACAATTGTTTCACTATGAGTACGTGTTCGATTCATTATGTAGAAAGCTGTTTGAATTTGATTTTATATAATGGATTATGTTTCGTTCACTCAGTACTATACAATTGTTTCACCATGAGTACATGTTCGGTTCATTATACAGAAAGCTATTTAAATTTGATTATATAATGGATTATGTTTCGTTCACTCAATACTATACAATTGTTTCACCATGAGTACGTGTTCAGTTCATTATGCAGAAAGTTGTTTGAATTTGAATTTATATAATGGATAATATTCTATTCATTTAGTACTATACAATTGTTTCACCATAATAACATGTTCGATTCATTTCTATTATGCACAATTCAAAACTCTTTTTTCTCACTTTCTACTGCTTCTTCACCAGGGAGAGAAGGAGGAAAAGACAAAAAAAAAATACAGGAGTAACAACAACAAAAGAATGACGATAAGGAGAAAATACGTGAAGAAGAAGGAACGCGAAAAAGAATGAGGAGAATGAGGAGGATGAGGAACGCAAAGAAAAAGGCGAAAAAGAAGAAGAAGATTCATGCGTAAATATGCGTGAGAAGAAGAAGAAGAAGAAGAAGAAGAAGAAGAAGAAGAAGAAGAAGAAGAAGAAGAAGCGCGAGGGAGAAGCGAAAAAGAAGAAGAGAAGCGTAAGGAAAGAGGAAAGTGAGAAAAATGTGTGACCTAAAACTATTTGGATAAACTTAAATGCCAAAATTATTTGGATGCGAAGAATATCTCTAATTCATAAAAGATATAATTTGAATCATCTCTGTAAAAGTTTTTGTGTATATCTCGCATAGAAATCTATCTAATTTCTCTCCAAATTCATTATATTCTCCAAATGCTATAAATAAATAATTTAATATATGTCAAAGTATATTATATACCCCTAATTATTATATATTCTTCTTAGATTATTATATACTTGAGTCTTAGGGTGTTTTACAAATACCCCCATTTTCGTAGACATGCCAACCCAGAATAAAGAAGCTCACTGCAACCTCAAGTCACGATCGTACATATATAGTTATATTGAGGATTAAGAGAGATACTCTTAAATTTACCTTGAGAACAGCAAATATGTATAACGCTATGTCTTTGGAAAGAACATATAGGAGCGAGATAAGAGTTGATAGGAGGTCCCAAATTTAAAACTACAAGTTCAACTACTCGTAACTCCACAAAAATTAACACAAAAAAAATTATATAAAAATTTTGCCCGGGAGATATTTCATTTGTCAAATTTATTTATTCATTAAGAATGCTAGTAGGTTTTGTAATTTGTAGTTATTAATTAGCTATGATTAATGTTTTAATAGTGTGAAATAATATTTAATGATGTGAGATTATTCATTTTTTTTGCTGATTAAGTGTTAACTAAATTTTAATAAAAGTGCTGACTTTTTAAACTTTAATTATGTTTCTAATAAGTTTTCCTTTTTTGTTACGTGAATTTGTATAGATTTTTTTTTTATTAGTCTTATGCTAATTTTTTTTCTTTTTGGAGTTAATAAGAATAAAATTTTAGACTTTTTGACTATAGAAATTTTGGTACCATAATATAAAATCACTTCTAAAAATTTAGACTAATAAAAAGATGCATATGTATGATTATACCTTTAATACTTACTATATAAAAATATATTGGGAACAAAAATCCAATAAGATAGTAGATGAACTAACCCAAAAGTTTAATTTAAATTATAATTCTATGATATAATTTTTTGTCTCAAAAATTAAGTGATTAAATAAAAATAAAAAATATTATTTGTATATTAAAATTAGTTATTAAAATTAATTATTATGTATTTTTGTATGAATATATGTGTTATTTATCTCATTTTTAATGTATATTTTGTATTTTAATATATATTTTATATTAGTAATTGATCTTAGTAGCTGATTTTAGTGTATACCTAATATAATTGAATAAAATATATAAACAATTATATATATGATAAATACTATCATTAAGTACTAACTAATTTTTATAAGAGGAATGTTAGAAAATTATTAAAATTTATTATTTTTGTCTATTACTTAATTATTAATATTTAAAAATATAAAAAAATTATGTTGTTAAATTATTAAACTAAAAAAATTAAACTAAAAAAATTAAATATTATTAAATAATAACAAAAAATAATAAATTTTGATGTAGTAGCATTTCTCATTTCATAATACTTAATGTTCTCGCGGTAAAGGACCATTATATTGTTAACGTATCATAAGCTAAAATTCAATTGCTTTGATAATAAACTAGCTTTCACAACGTACGTCTCATCCTGGTTGTCTCTTTTGTCTCCCAATCACATCATGATAAAACTTTTGCATTTGTTTACACCTATGCATTCAAAGACATCGATGTATTGTACATATAGATATAGATATAGATATATAGTTAGATACAAGTTATTAGAATTACTAATTGTTAATGTGAAGATCTGGTGTGTTGAGTTGGGGTGTACTCATGACTCATTACTAGATCCGAATTTCAAACCCAAAGAGTGACGCATAATGGGACCCACTATTTCACGGGCGAATGCTTGCGTTTGAAGTCCGCGAATTCCGCTGGTATAACTTAATTATGGAATTATGGATTCACAGACAAATTTTCTTCCAACCTAGTTGTTTTTAACTTTTTGTTTCCATGTTTATCAATAATTGAATAATATATTGTTTGATTTAAGAATATATTATTACAGCTAGAGAATAACATATAATAAAACTGCTCATTACTAAAGTAAATTACAATTACTACACCTTTCTGAGTTTTTGATTAGTAATTAGTAAAATTATAGTAAATTTCGATCCAAACTAGTTACAAAATTACACTTAATCCAATTTGTTTTAAGGTGGATATTCCTATAATTATCTTTATATAAAAAAAAATTTATTATTAAATGATGGATTATAAAATTTAATTTTAATATATTATAAAAATATTATCTTTATTTAAAAATATTATTTTTTACAAGTCACACTTTTAAATATATATTTTAATGGAAAAATAATTTTGACATTTTTATGGAATAAAAATCTTTTTAACTATTGTTGTTGTTATCTCTTGTAATCTTAATTAACTTGATGTATATCACGTACGTCAGGGAAAAAAACAAAAGCTTACTGTATATATACTTTTCTAATTACTTTTATACAAGTTTTATTATGCAAGTATCTGGCTTTTAAAATTTTACAAAAGTAACATTTAATAAATACTAAAATATAAATAAAGTTTAGTTTATTTTAGTTTTCTTTAGTCTCATCTACTACTGGCACAAGTAAATTTGTTGTGATTCAAATAGAATTTGGCTTATGTCATAAAATTATTTCTTCGATTATAAAAGTTAAAATCAACCCAAAAAAATACATATATAATTATATTTTAATATATTCTCTTACGTAAAAGTTTTTTATTTTTATATATTAAAGCTTAATTGTGTAGATGTATTTTTCTTTTTGTCTGGCCTTGCTTTATGCTGAATTTATTGCTTCTTGAAATAATAAAAATAGAATTTTAAATTTTTTTATTTTAAAAATTTTGATATCTATTATATTTATTATATTATTATATATCTCTAATTTTACGACCAAAATGTGCTACATATCATTTTTTCATTATAATTGAAATCAAATTTTTTCCTCTAAATTAAAGAATTCTCCTATTCTTACTAATTTTACAACAAAAAAAAATATGTCACATATTACTCTCTCATTGTAATTGAAATTAAATCTTTCCCTTCAAAATTAAAGAATTCTTCCCTCCTTATATATTTTACAACCAAAATGTACCACATAACACTCCTTCATTGAAATTGAAATCAAATCTTTCCCTTCAAAATTAAAGACTCCTCTCCTCCCTCTTCCTTTCTCTATTTCTCTCATTCTTTCAACCACTTTATCTATTTTATATATCATTATCAATATCAATGACTAATTACTAATTTGACAATCAAAATGTGCAACATGATATTCTTTAATTGTATTAAAATTAAAATTGAAATATTAAAATTGAAATTGAAATATACCTATATTATGTATCATACATTACTATATAATTTAATAATCAAATGTGTCACATGACACTCTCTTATTAAAATTGAGAGAAAATATTTTTTTTCAATATTAATAAACTCTCTTCTTAAATTCTCTCATCTACCTCTTTCTATTTTTCTATTTCTCTCTACTATTTTTACTCTATATATAATTTATATTTTATATTAATAATTTGACAAATCAAAATATGTCATTTGATATTTTTTTACAATTAAAATATTTTTTTCTTCTAAAATTAACAAACTCTCACTCTCACTCTCATTCTTCATCTTTATCTTTCTCTCTCTTTTCTCCCATTCTCTATTTTTTCTATCTTTCTCTGCTATAGAAAATAAAATTAACAAAATAATATAATTTAAATAAAAATATTATTATTATTATTGTTATTATGAGATAGACTCGATGTAATAAGAATTCTACTTTCTCTTTTTGGCCCTAATCCTAAAGACTTCTATTCTCTCTTATTTTCTATCTAATTCTCTATTTCTTGATACAAATTTGTATTAATTTAATTATTCTATTAGTCAGTTTTACCAAATATATAATCAGGTTCTTATAGATTTTTTCCTTTCAATTAGATTTCTACACTACTTTTAATTTTATAATTAAGTTATTTTCGTCTCAAAAATATTAAAATTAACATAATATTCCTCTAAAAAAATATGTGGTCAAAGATTTAATTGATTCTTAATTGTTGGTACATTCAAATTTAAAAAAAATATTTTGTTAAATTTAACATTTTATATACTGACAAGGATTTTATTATAAAATTAAAAACAGCGTAAAAATCTAACTAAAAAAAATAGGATTACAAATTCAGTAAAATTATAAAAATCATTAGAATAATTAAATTTTTTTAATTAAGCGTTAAATATTTTTTTTTATGTTAGCGTTGGCTGCCATGTTAACTATTCAATGTTAACTCTTAAGACTTTTTGTTTATTTAAATAATAGATCATTCAAATGTAACTTATGTTTGTTCAACCAATTCAACCTTTTCATTCGACATATAATCATATCATATATGAGAGCTTCTTACTAATGGCTAATACCAATAATTTGTAACTTTCAGTGACTTTACTGGCTTACTGGTTGTAACTACTCATGGATGTCAATCTAGCAAAAGCTTTGATCGATCATCTTGTCCTTGCAAGGCTAATCACTCTTTCTTATATATGAATTAGTGTTTTTTTTTTTTTTTTTTTTTTTTTTTTTTTTTTTTTATGGATGAGATATATATCAATTGAGGAAGAAACAGAGTATTCGTACCTACAAAAAAACACTCCAACTCTAAGATTCAAGTTAATAAATTAACAACATATTCTTTTTTTTTGTAAAGCTATTTCTTTTTATAAGTATAATAGAATTATAGTTGTTGGCCAGTTACAAATAATTTACTAAAAACAGAAAATCATAACGTAATTATAAAGTTAAAATTCAATTTATAAATCCATTACAACTGAATTATTACAGACATATCACATTTTATTGTTGCCCCTCACTACGAGTACATTATCATTAATTTGTTTGAGCATATAGCTTGCATGTCATCCAATGTGATCAAAATTACGCACTATCATTCGTATTCAAATAGTTTAATTAATACTCCTATATTCATCACCTTCATAAATATCTAGGTTTACTATTTGTTTCCTCTATAATCATGATTCAACTATGGCCTTTGCATGGTGACATCGAGTTTGAAACGGGTGATAAAGCACAATAAATTTATTAAGATTCAAATTTAGATTTTCAAAATTTAACTTAGTATAGAATCAATTACTATTGTAATCAATTTCACTTACTGTAAATCAAACCTAATAAGTATTGTTTAAGCATAATTCGGAATGACAAATAGACCGAAATTCGTCCAACCAATTTGTTTAACTCACTAATAAAGACGGACCAAGTTAAAGTTTTGAGTCCACTAAAATATAAAAAAAAATCTCGCTTAATTCGCACGGGCTAATTCATAGACTTTGGTGGATTTCGACGAAATAGATTAACAAGCTTGTCACCCTTAAATGTTATTGCAATATTCTTTTCTATATATTTATTACTTAAAAAAAATACGGATAATCAAATTTTAGTTAGTCAACCTTAATTAACTTTTTTAAGTTTAGAATTTATAATTTCGAATTTAGAGTTAAAAATTTATAATTTAAGATATAAAATTTAAGATAATTAAAATAATTTAAAAAAATAGACGGAAATATTAATTTCATAACATTACTTCTTATAAGGAAAATGTGTTTTGGATTTTATCTTTGTAAAGTTTTATTAAAATGACAACACTACTTATCCAGAGATTCGGCAACTCCCCAATATATCCTCTTATGTCACAAGACTCCAAAACCTAGTTACGTGAGATTACTCTGCCAGCTACTACTTTCATGTTCACACATGCATGACTGATATTTTATTAACCAATCATTTAGTTTCGTCTCTTGCTCGTTAAATTTTTTTATAACAATCATTGTACGTTTAATAAATACATATACAACTTAGAACAACTCATACCTCACACTTTGGTCCTCTTAAATCAGACACCCCCAACACTATATAAACCCCATGCACTGCGAATTAATTCTCATCTTCAACTCAATAAGCTCTATTAGCTATAATACATAGCACACTTAGTGAGTCAATTGAAGATTCCGAAAACCCTAGTGTTTGATATGGCTTCCAACAGAGCTAGTTCCTCCATTGCTCTTTTCCTCATAATCAATGTTCTCTTCTTTGCACTTGTCTCCGGATGCGGAAACAAGTGCAATAATAGACCTAGTCCTAACCCAAACCCTAACCCTTCAGGTGGTGGAGCATGTCCACGTGACGCGCTCAAACTTGGCGTGTGCGCCAACGTTCTCAACGGCTTGTTGAATGTAACTTTGGGGCAGCCACCGGTGACTCCTTGCTGCTCCCTCCTCAACGGCCTCGTCGATCTTGAAGCCGCCGTTTGCCTCTGCACCGCCCTTAAGGCAAATGTTTTGGGCATCAATCTCAACCTTCCCATCTCCCTCAGCTTGCTCCTCAATGTTTGCTCAAAGAAAGTGCCACATGGATTCCAATGTAACTAAGCGCTTTGGGGGTGCACGATAAATAATGCATTATATATGTTGTTGATTCATGCATGTATGCATGCTATAGTTGTGGTTTCCTATTAGTGTTTGTTTTTCTTTTCTATTACTTATTGGTGTGGGATTGGTTGTTGTATGTACGTGCATGGTTGATTAACGACTCGTTGTCAACCTTTAATTTTCAGTTTATTGTATGTTGCAACGCGTTGTATTTTTACCGTGTATTTGAGATAGTTTATGTTCTTTATTTCATTGAGAAATAATATATTGTAATAATCACCCAGTTAATTATTTATTTTGTTCTCTCTCTCTCTCTCTCATGAGACCAGCAGCTTCTCTGACAAAGAGAAAAATTAAATATGTAACAAAGGAAAAACAAATAAACATGCAAATCCTGAATGAAACACCCGTGAGTAATGTGGTATATAGTCCACCGAGTCCATGCATATCTCCGGAGAGAAAAAAAAAACTAGGTATGCATTGTAAATGTTGCAAGGGTGAGAAGAGTACAAAGTTAGTTTCACATCAAAGTAAGTAAAGAAGAGTGAGAAGTTTATAAGATGAGAAATCTATTAACTTATTACATTAAGGTTTTGAGGTGGATGTGATGTCTTCTCATCTCACTACCACATTTTTTATCTATTGCAACATATTTTCAAGACAACATTTTAAAAGAGTTGTCTAAAATAAAAATAGACAACACTTTATACTAATTGCTAATAAATAGAGTTATTACAACATATTTTTAATCAACATATTATAAGTGATGTCTTAAATAAATTAAAAGACACTTAACAAGTGTTGCTCTATCAAATATATAAGACAATTATTATAAAGTCAATATGTTACATTTTATAAGTGTTGTCTTTAAATTTATTTTAAATTTCGTCTCCTAAGTGTTGCCTAAAATTTTTAATACCTTTCTCAAAAATAAATCTTATAATTGGTACATTATTTAGCTTTGCTTCCCAGTTTCCAGTTTTCCACCGATTTTGAAATAAAACGAATCCAACTTATCAGGAAATAATAGAAGTATTTCTCAAACGAGAACGAGCAAGGAAAGGGACTAGGTCTAGGGTTCTACATTGTGTTGAAAAAAGTGAGCACGGCGATGGGGAGGGACACGGAGAATGACGAAGAGAACGAGAGAAAGGGAGATCCGCCATCGAAGGAGGAAGAAGAGAAAGATGGAGAAGGCGACAATGGAGAGAGAAGTCGCCACCGCTGCTTCCTGCACCTCTAGAGCTATCTCTGCCTTGCGCTGCTGTTGCCGTTTCTATCTTGCGCTGCCGGATCCGCCACTTCTGTAATCCCTCTTCTCTGCCTTGCGCAGCCTGAGCCGTCTCTGGTTGTCGTCGCTGCTCGATGGTCGTCGTCGGCTCGTCAATGCCTCACGTCTTCGCTGCTCTGCCTGAGCCGTCTCTGCTGTAATCCTCACTGCTCGCTGCAATCATGTCTCAGGTTAGGGTTTTTTCTCCTCCGTAATCTTAGGAAGCTAATTCTATTCTCAGATTGGGGAAATTGAGGAATGTGTTTATTGTCTAATCATGTCTCAGGTTAGGGTTGCTCTTATGATACTGATGGCTTACCTTTCATACCTGCTTGTTGAGGTGAGAATCTCCTTTTAATTTTAATGGAGGTATTTTTCCATGTCTATTCATTATTGATGCAATTAATTCTAATACTAATAATTTTATTTTCAAGAGTCACAACCAAGTACGTCAAAAATTTCAACATGTTTGATTTATTATGAGATTGCTGATCTGAATTAACCTATTGCGGGCATGTTTTTGCAACATTGTCATTCATTGTTGAGATATTTATATTCCTTTATGTTGGGATGGATGCACTGGACATAGAGAAGTGGCGATTCATAAGCCAAAGGTAATACTAACATTTCTAGATTAATAAACTTTGTAAAACGTGAAAATTTTAATTAACATTTTTGGTCTCTTGATTCATTAGTCCTGGAAAATCAGTTGGGATCAGTTCAGTGCTTCTAGGACTTATCCTATTTGGAAGAGCAGCATTTGTTTTCCCTCTCTCATTCTTATCCAATTTGCTCCAGAAATCCCCACATGTGAAAATTGACATGAAGCAACAAGTATGTGTTTTCTTTTCCTGTTTCAATTTCTTTTCAGAGCCTTCCTTGGTACATGACTCTTATCTCCTATGATCTTGTTTCACAGGTCACAATCTGGTGGTCTGGTCTCATGCGAGGTGCTGTTTCTATAGTACTTGCTTACAACCAGATGAAGTAATCAAACTTCATGGCTAGCTTTCAATACTAACTAAATCTGTATCTGGTTTAGCAATAAACTGAATCTTTGACATGCAGTTTACAAGGCTAGGCCACACTACGTTGCGTGAGAATGCCATCATGATCACTAGTACCATTTCTGTTGTTTTCTTCAGCACAATGGTTAGACACTAATCTTTTCTTGACCAACTTGGTTTGTAAGTAATAAAACAAGTGTTTGATTGAAAATATTGAACTAAAAGTCAACACTAAAAGGAAAAGGGGGACTTTGGTGGATTTGAAAAACAATAGTGTCAATGCATCATTTTCTCATACATGTGATGTGATCCCAGCATGTAATAATGTTTATCTTATTTTTCTTCTTGTTTTGGTTATTACAATTACTGGTTTCATGTCTGTAGTATTGGATTTTGTATCACCTTCTGAGAAACCTAAGCATAATTCTCCACGTTATGGGAGGTTACTGTAGAACAACAATATCTCAGGTCAAATTCTGCCAGAGTTTGGAACCCTTCCAAAGCTTCAGACATTGGATCTTTCCAATAATTGATTCTCTGGGGTGATTCCTTCCACTCTCGGCCAATTAGATAGACTCCAATACCTGTGAGTAGTTTCTTATTTTGTTTTTCCTTTTATTATCATTTTAAGGAGTAAATTGATTTATTAATTTTGGTACTACTTGTGAGTAGTTAATGCAAATAAGTAAAAATTAAACAAAGGTAATTAGATGAAAATGATATGATGATAAAGGTAATATAGTATATCTTTTTTTGTTGCTTTTATAATCTCACGCCCACCCCAGCCCAGGCCAGGTCAGACCAGCGAGCTCCATGAATGAATGAATGAATTGAAGGAAAGAAGGGTTCAAAGTTTGGGGCTGGGATATAGAAAGTTTGGTGTCTCTCTATACAGTTATGGGAATGAATTGAAGGAAAGAAGGGTTCAAAGTTTGGGGCTGGGATATAGAAAGCTTGGTGTCTCTCTATACAGTTATGGAAAGGACTCTGATGTTATTTTCTGGTCTCTTTCTCAGGTATCCAAGTGATGCAGATAAGCATCTCTTGGCGTGGCAGACTGGCCTCTCCAGAAATCAGGTTCCCCTTCCCTCCCCCCTTCCTCCTCTTTATTAACTTTCATTTATTGCTTTGCTTTCATTCATATTCACAAATTACAAATACAAAATCCTCATCTTATATTTATATCTTGCATCAAACATCCACTAATCATTACCAGTTATATATAAATCTCTTACAATAATCATGACAAATTATGGCAGTTTAGCTAGCTATTCTCTTTAGTCTTTAATAGTTGTTAGTCTTGATATTTAATATGCTAATGTGGTGGAACGATATCTTAGATCATTGATTAAGTCTGAAGTTATTAGTTTGGGGGTCAGAATATTGTACTTGCTTCGATCCTCTCTGCTCGCGATTCGAGCTTCGAGTCTCTCCGCTCGGGTTCGAGCTTTGAGCCTCTTCGCTCGCGTTCGAGCTTCGATCCCCTCTGCTCGCGTTCGTTCATCACCACCGGTTACTATTTCACAGGTACCTATGATTCTGCCTATTCTTTTTTCTTTTCCATTTTCGTGCCTTGAATCCTAATTTTAATAATATTGTTGTTGCTATTGTAGCATTTTTGGTAATAATGTTGATGTTTCAAGCTTCTCTAGTTTCTGCTCGCCATTCATCTCTTACCAAAAGAAGAGTGGCAGGAGTTGATTCAGGTTCCTCTCTTATTTAATCTTATGAGATGTTAAGATATATTCAGCTAGATCTAAATTTGCAAATTAATTTAATTGGTTTGTCACATTTCTCTGGAGTTGTTAAGATATAAATAAATATATTTATAATTTTTTATTATTAGAAAAAGTTATTGTGAAATTTGATATATTTCATTTCTACTTTTGATTGTTTGGTGAACAGATCTCAACAATTAATATGTTCGCCATTGCGTCAAAGTTAGTTTTCTATCTTCAGTGTTTTAATCTTACATAAAAGTAATTAACCTGTGGCATTAAAATTACAAAAAGATTATTGTAGATATAAATAAATATATTCAGTTGTTCTGATTTGGTATGCCAGTTCAATTTCTTAGCGTAGCTATGTTGCTTGCTTGTTTCTACTTTTGAAAATTTTGTTCTTAGACAAATCATGATGGCCTTCACTAGACTTTTGCAGAAACTATTTTTGTGTGTCATTATCTCATTGCTATAGCACTTTAATTTGTCTCCATCTCTATGATCTCTCTTTACACAATCCAAGCACTTTCCATAGGACAAGATGAAGACTTACTAAAAATGTCTCCTAAGCCTTACTTCTATCCATTTGATGAACCTGAAGATAAAGTTTGAGAAGATAACAGTTCAAGGCTATCCTCTAATATGTCCTCAGTTAGTGGTTCCAAAGAATAGAACTGTTCTGTTTGGACTCTGATCTAATATAAATTTGCAAGATCTGCATCTAGCTTTTTTCCTTGGCTATCATATATATGTGTATTTTTGAGGTATATGATAGAATCAATTGATTTGATTAATATATGCTATTGATTTGATTAATATATGCTGAATATGATAGAATCAATTGTTCAAGAGCTTTGTGTTTGTCATAGATTCTGCTAACAAAAACACTCATTCTACTTATTAGAGATCAAGTACAAAATTCAATATTAAGATTCCCAGTTTCTTTCAATAAATGTATTTTCCTTTGGATTCAATCAATGCTACTAGATTAGGAGTTCCTCTTGTTTTTTTGCTAGCTAGGCTACCAGCGAAGTTAGTAGAAGTGGTAGTTTACAAAGAAGAAATTACAATTTTTGTTGTTGGATTAAAGTGATTCAAGTATCTATTTCAAAGTTTCATGCAATTTCGATAACAAATTTCGGAGAACTTCTAAAACCACTTTTTAATGAGGTAGCAAGAAAAGTTGCCGGATTTGGTCCTGAATGATAAGAAATCATGTATTTATAAGAATTAAGATGGTGACTTGCTAATTTTGCTTTAACAAATATTCTATTAGAAAAACTACAAAAAATACTGCTCATGAATATATATATATATATATTTGTTAGGGGAATGTACAATTTAATATTCATGTATAAGAAACATCTCCAGAGGTGAGGTCCTATTACCTTTCACTCTTGTTGTTTAGAAGGAGTTTTTTAAACCTATTTATTGCTTTTATATCTATAGTAATTAATATCATAAAGAAATTTTTATTATAATTTTTCAGTTTTAATGGTAAGTTGCTTATTTTTTATTTTGTATTATTTGCAGATTTAGCATATGGGACAAGTCAAGCATGGATATAAAATAGGCAAGTAGATTGACATTTTTTTGATAAATATTAATTACTATTTTGTTATAACAATTATTGTTAGACAATAATTTTATTATTTTGTTGAGAATTATTGATAAACATGTATTTGAAATACTAATTGAACTTTTTAATATCTATTTTAATTAGAATTTTATTATTAGTTATCTTGTCTCTTTTATAATTTTTTTCTATTGTGCACAAATTTATTTATTAATTAAAATAATTACACATGTATGAACAAAAAATTTTATTGTAAATTTTATTTTTTGTATTTTTATTACAAAATTAATTTTTATTTTTATAAAAAAGGCAACCCTTTTATTAGTTGCATATTTTGAATATTAGACAACACTTGTATGGTTGCATATCCAAAAGAAAAAGCAATACTTGTATAGGTTGTATATCCAAAAGAAAAGGCAACACTTGTATAGGTTGCATATCCAAAAGAAAAGGCAATACTTTAAAGGGTTGCATATTCAAAACTAATAGGCAACATTTCAAAGGATTGCAAATTCCAACTTATAAGCAACACGTAAAAGAGTTGTATTTTATTGCAAATAGGCAACACTTTTTAGTAGTGACCAAAATACGAGAGAAGAGACAACACTGCAAAAGTGTTGTCTCAAACACACCTTTGAAGTGTTGTTGTTTTTCAACCAAAGGCAACACTTACCAAGTGTTGCTCTCAAAAGCGTTGCTTTTGAAACAAAAAAGTGTTGCCTTGATCTAAGGCAATGGCTGCATATGCAACGCCGCCTAAAATCGTTGCCTTAGGTCCAAAAGTGTTGCCATAGATCAAAAGCAACCTTTTGTCAGCCTTTAGGCAACACTTTTTAAATGTTGCTTCAACCTAAAAATGTTGTAGTGTCTTATCTTATCTCACTTAATTTTTTCTCGATTACTCGTAGTGGAGGAGCTAGAAAGAGGGGCATCACAAGTTACTTCCACATAAAAAAAACAAAGAAAAATGAGAATTTTATAAGATAAAAAATCCATTAAGCTAGAACTCCCATTTGATTCTTTAATATGTTTATTTTGCTCTTTTTTCAAGTAGTTTTGTTGAATAATTGAAAATTTTTTATTGTCTAAGTTATTTTATTTTTATTTTCATAAAAGAAATTCTCCTTCTCTAAAGTAATAAAATTACAGTAAGAACATTGATTTTAAATATATTGGGATGTCACTACTATATTTTAGACTTTCGGTAACATTTGTTAAAATATTAGTATTGTAGATAAAATTATATTTAAGATAACATTTACAATGAAATGTTATTAAATATAGTTAATTTTTTTAAAAAGTTTAAAGAAATGTTACCTATTCTTATTCCTAAACACAAAGGGGTTCATAGTTTCCCAAAAACCCTCTCACGAACCATTGCATGTTTTCAGTTTTCTCGCTCAGTGCTTTCAATCGGTGCTCACAATCATTATTTCCTTTGAAATCAAGAATAAAAAAAATCATTCTCCAAAACAATCTCTTCCTCTCTCTCTTTCTCTATCTCTAGATCGTGATTTGTTCTCCTTGGAATCTTTCTCAATCTCAATCTAATTCAAGGGTTTGATTATTCTCAATTCTGATTATTTCATTTTCGTTTCATGCTTGTTCTGAATTTTTTTTTTAAATTTGTTCCCAAAAATTACGTGCAGAAGAAGAGTTGCATTATTCGAATCTGATCGTAGTGTGCGTGAGTGATTGAATCGGAATTGCGATGAGAAGGGAAAAATTCAAGAGCAAACCCACCGGTCGCCACCAGTTCTCCACGCCGGAAGATCTCCGTAAGCATTGCATGCTCTCACTCTCACTTTCACTCTCAGTGCTATGAATCTCTCAGTCTTGCTCTGTCTCCATCTCAATCTCTGAATACTTTGAATCTTTGGATTTCATTCTGCCTCCTCAGTTGCTTTCTACTTGTAAGTTAAATTTTCATTGTCTTCTTTCTTGTTCTCTTCAATTTGGGAGTTTAGGTCCTTTAGATCATGTTTTTTTTAATTAATGCTGATTTTATATTAAATCCTTCAAGTCTTGTAAACCATGCATACTTGAGATTAATGATTATGAATGTTAGGTCTTCTCTCCTAGAATTGAGCTATTTTGGCCAATAAAATAATCAGAGGTGGTTGCTCTTCCACACCTGAGGCTGAGGTTGAAGAATCTACCGTCAAGACTTCCAATCTTTTTATCCTCTGGCAGGTAATTCCATTATTTCTTTCTCTCTCGTTTTTCTTTTTCAATTATTTTAAATTAATTCAATTTCTGTGTGATTTGTTTTAATGAATAAGCAAACTGGAATCGCTTCTCTTTGTGTGGCTTGAACCTATCACGCTAAAGGTTATTATTATTATTATTATTATTATTATTATTATTATTATTATTATTATTATTATTAATTTGTTTTTTCTTTTTTTCTGCTTGCTGATTAATACCAAAGGCACGTGCAGGTATGCAAGAAGTACATTTTCTTCCTTTCAATCCAACTGATAAGAGGACTGCATTGACCTATATTGATCAAGATGGTAAAATGTATAGAGTAAGCAAAGGTGCACTAAACAGGTAATTTACCATCATTTATATACTTTTATAGTTAACTGTTAATATTTTGTCTTTTTTATTCTCATTGAGTTGTAACATGATGGCTAGATCCTACACCTTGCCCACAACAAATCAGACATCGAACACAGAGTTCATGCAGTGATTGATAAGTTTGCAGAACGCGGTCTGCGATCTCTTGCTGTAGCATACCAGGTAATTGATGAATTCGTCACATTGTCATTTGCTATATTTGCTTGCTTATATTTTAAGATAGTAGAAATGGTATGATTATGTTAACTTCTCCATTTCATAAAGGAAGTTCCCGATGGAAGGAAAGAAAGTGCTGCAGGCCCATGGCAGTTTATTGGCCTTATGCCCCTCTTTGACCCACCTAGACATGATAGTGCCGAAACAATACGGAGGGCACTAAATCTCAGAGTAAATGTCAAAATGATTATAGGTCCATAGTCAACACCTTTGACTTGGTTGTGTTATTGTACAGAATCATTGTAATTAAGTTTGCAAAGATTGGGAATTGGCTGTTGTATTGATTATCATGACAGTTAAGAATTTGGGCAACACAAAGTATCCTTTAGAAATGAATATAATCATTTATATATCTTTCCTTTTTTTGTTATCAGGTGATCAACTAGTTATAAGAAAGGAAACAGGATGACGCTTGGGAATGGGTACCAATATCTACCCTTCATCTGGTTTACTTGAACAGGACAAGGATGAATCCATTGCTGCCTTGCCTATTGATGAACTAATCGAAAAAGCAGATGGATTTGCTGGTGTATTTCCTAGTATGTCTCGATATTATCCCGGGGACTTCACGTGTACTCGAATAAGTATTAATATGATTGTTGTTTTATATTTTTGGTCAGAACACAAGTATAAGATTGTGAAGCGTTTGCAAGTGAGGAAACATATCTGTGGAATATCTAGTGATGGAGTGAATGATGCACCTGCTCTAAAGAAGGCAGACATTGGTATAGCTGTCGCCGATGCCACGGATGCTGCTCGTAGTGCATCTGATATTGTTTTAACAGAACCTGGTCTTAGTGTTATCATAAGTGCTTGCTAGTTTTCTTGTTTAAGGTGATTTACCTTGCCTAGTAACGTTTTTTTTCGCACTCGTGAATATGTGGAGGAAATATCCAACTCCGCTCGACCCTCTCATTCGTTCCAATAAGCCAAAGGATAAAAGGTAAATTTAACTAACTACCACTCTCACCCTCACTCTGGCTCATTCCTCTACATTACATTGTTTATTTCTAGTTCTGATATGATGCGAATGCTTCTTTAGTTGGATTTGGATATTTTAATATGAAAACTGCAATAGCAATTTTGAGCTCCTCTATCTGCATTATCATGTAACTCAGTTTAGCAGAATATCTACAGGTTCCCGTTTGACTCTAGCCTTGTTCAACCAAAAGATTCAAGAGGCAACCGTGATGCTTCTGCACTTCTTGATGAGGTTAGTTGCTTCTTGTACCGCACCTTTGGTATGCATTTCCCATAAAAGAGGATTTGTATGTTTCGAATTGAGGTATCTTCTCTGTCTACAGGTTGATATGCTCCACGAAGAGAATGAAAGCATACTTGACAAGGTATTTTAATATTATTTCTTTATCCCTCTTGATGCTTATAGTACTAACCTTGGTTGAAACCGATACACATAGCTCAGAGTTGAGGAAGAGAGATACAAAGAAGTAGAGGCCAGAGTTAGGGAGCTTGAGAAACAATTACTTGCTTTATTTCTTTCTTGGTATATGATTGAGGTTTACTAAATGATTGTCTACTTGTTCTCTGTTGACATTCTTAAATAGTTCACCTTTAAATATAAATGACAAAAAGCTAAGGAGGAATGTTAGGAAAAAGGCATGAAATAAAGACTTCTTATTCTTCATTTCATACTAATTTGACAGCATTATAGGATAAATATGTTCTCGTGTTATTTCTTCTTTAGTAATAATTTTTACTTTTCTGTTTCATGAACCCTTGGTTTTTCCAGATATAATTATAATCAGTTTTAAGCAGGTGATGAAGCCCCAGATAAGAGGAGCAAACTTGTTCCAGACTTGAATGATCTTACTAGAGAAGGAAATATCGAGAGTATGCTTTCAGTTAAAATGGGACTGAAGGAGCTTGCATCTTTAAAGGTTTCTTTGAATGCATTGATTTTCTTGTTTTCCTAAAATTCCTCTAGTGCATATTTTCATAATTAAACCATTTAAAATTTTCATGTTTTTGTTTATAAGGCATTGTATTTGCTGCTATGAATTCCCAATTAATAGTTGTCATGCATAACCTGTCAAATCATTTTTTCTTTTTCATTTTGGTTGCTTACTTTAGGTTGAGGATACTATTGTATAAGTATTAGCCCAACAAATTTGATTTTTAAACTGTTCAGGTAGTTCTTATTTCTTAGATTAGAACATTAGAAATCATCTTCAGCTAGTGGAAAATAGTTTAATTTTTGCTGCATATTACATTAATGATTTTCAAGTGGTAGGTAAGCTCATCCTTTTTCCCTTTGTCTCGAGTTCGAGCCCTTGGATGTATATAAAACTGTATTGAGAAAAGCAGTTATAGTTCCTCCAGTCATGTTAGTATACCAGCGGCAAAGACTCATGGTTTTCATTCTTACCTTAATTGTGCTTATTAATGGAGTGTAAATAGAGAATATAAAAGAGGTTATAATTTCAATTCAGGATTTTTATTTTTGGGGTAGAATCAGGTCATCTTTTGCTATTAATATTGTGAAAGCAAGTTTTTATTGACATGCATAAAGATTGAAATAATAGATGTTGTGGAATGGATGGAGTATTGGAGTATGGTTCTATATGGAAGGAATGCACAAAATTTTGTATGTTATATGTCAAAAGTTTTCCCCTTATCACAGTACATGTGAAAGTGGAGCGTATGTATAGGTGACTCCATGTTGTTTTTGGCTTAATATGTTCAATTGCATAAGAAGGCAGTGATGAATTTTTTGCAGATTCCTGATCTCTGCATGCTGCAGGAAGTTGGGAAGACTGAGTTAGTGCTTCAGATTGCCAATAACTCATGTTTTATATTCCTGATGTGCAGAAAACGATCTGACACAAAACTCACCGGCAAGTGTACCAGGTCGCATCAAGTAATAAAACTCACGGGAGTGAGGTCGATCCCACAAGGATTGAAGGATTGAGCAACTTTAGTTTAGCGGTTGAATTAGTCAAGCAACAAGTGTTGATTGTGTGAAATTGTGTCGACAGGAATTAAATTGCATAGAATGTAAAGGGGAGTGGGTGATTTGCAGGAAATTAAAGGGAACAAAAAGAAAAAGAGCTGAATCTTAAAGAACAAGAAATTAAATGGCAGAAACTTAGAACGCAAGAAATGTAAATTGCTTGAATTATAAAGGGAATTGGGAAGTGGATTTGCAGAAATTAAACAGGGAAAAGTAAAATTCAACAAAAAGAAATGTAAAAGATGGATTCAATTAAACTGGATCTCAAATGAAAATGAAAATAAACTTGGTGTAGCAACGAAACAAGGAAATTGAAATTGAAAAACGTAGATCTCAGGACCCAAGAGACTAGATAACCAAGTCTAGATCTCAATGCCTTCCTAGATCCAAATTGAGAATTCGACTGCAAGAAAAGTAAAGATCAAGCAGTAGAAGAAAGGAATGCAAATATAAATTTCTTAGAAAGTGCAGTAAATGAAACAGAGGGATCTTAGGGTGAGATTGAAACAGAATTCCTTCAATTCTCTAACACCCAAGATTCAGACAAAAAGTAAATGAAATTGAAAATAAGAAAACTAAGAGGAAGAGAATTCAATTCTCCTTCCCCGAGACTCAGAGACTCAAAACAACTCAAAACCAAAAGCTCTCCAAAAACTACTCAGCAAAACTAAAAGAAAAGCTCTCCTAAAACTTCAAATCATAAGCTATTTATACACTTTCTTCAAATGATCATTAAGCCTTGAATTGGGTCTTTAGTCTTGATGAAATTGGGTTGATAGTAGCCTCCGTTGATTGCTCTTGGTGTTGGAAAGAAATCCATTTGTGAACCGGGCCATGAACCATTTACGTTTGAATCAACGTTTGAGGCAAACGTTGACTCAAACGTCCCTTGTGTGACATTATGCAGCTCGGCCAAGTTGCTGTCTTCCACGTTTGAGGTCAAACGTGAGCTCAAACGTGGTTCCCCCATGCTACTCCTTTGGCCAACGTTTGGCCCAACGTTTGAGGCAAACGTTGGCGCAAACGTGGCTCAATTAACTCGTCAATCAGGGACTCTTCTTTATGCTAAATTGGCGCCAACGTTTGACCTCACGTTTGAGGCAAATATTGGCGAAAATGTTGGTTTGCTCCAGGGGTGCTGATGAGCGGATAATTTATACGCTTTTTGACATTGTTTTTAGTATGTTTTTAGTAGGATCTAGTTACTTTTAGGGATGTTTTCCTTAGTTTTTATGTTAAATTCACATTTCTGGACTTTACTATGAGTTTGTGTGTTTTTCTGTGATGTCAGGTATTTTCTGGTTGAAATTGAGGGACTTGAGCAGAAATCAGATTCAGAGGTTGAAAAAGGACTGCTGATGCTGTTGGATTCTGACCTCCCTGCACTCAAAGTGGATTTTCTGGAGCTACAGAACTCGAAATGGCGCGCTTCCAATTGCGTTGGAAAGTAGACATCCAGGGCTTTCCAGAAATATATAATAGTCCATACTTTGGCCAAGAATTGACGATGTAAACTGGCGTTCAACACCAGCCTTCTGCCCAAATCTGGCGTCCAGCGCCAGAAAAGGATCCAAAACCAGAGTTGAACGCCCAAACTGGCACAGAAACTGGCGTTCAACTCCACAAATGGTTTCTGCACGTGCAACACTCAGGCTCAGCCCAAACACACACCAAGTGGGCCCCGGAAGTGGATTTATGCATCAATTACTTACTCATGTAAACCCTAGTAGCTAGTTTATTATAAATAGGACCTTTTACTGTTGTATTAGGTATCTTTTGATCATCTTAGGATCTTTTGATCATCTTTGGATGCCTGGTTCTTAGATCAGAGGGGCTGGCCTCTCGGCCATGCCTGGACCTTTCACTTATGTATTTTTAACGGTAGAGTTTCTACACTCCATAGATTAAGGTGTGGAGCTCTGCTGTTCCTCAAAGATTAATGCAAAGTACTACTGTTTTCTATTCAATTCTTCTTATTTCGCTTCTAAGATATCCATTCGCACCCAAGAACGTGATGAAGGTGATGATTATGTGTGACGCTCATCATCCTTCTCCCCTATGAACGCGTGCCTGACAAACACTTCTGTTCTACATGAAATAAGCTAGAATGAATATCTCTTAGATATCCTAACCAGAATCTTCGTGGCGTAAGCTAGAATGATGGCGGCATTCAAGAGAATCCGGAAGGTCTAAACCTTGTCTGTGGTATTCTGAGTAGGATTCAATGATTGAATGACTGTGACGAGCTTCAAACTCGCGATTGCAGGGCGTTAGTGACAGACGCAAAAGGATAGTAAATCCTATTCCGGCATGATCGAGAACCAACAGATGAATAGCCGTGCCGTGACAGGGTGCGTGAGCAGATTATTCACTGAGAGGATAAGATGAAGCCATTGGCAAGGGTGATGCCTCCAGACGATTAGCCGTGCCGTGACAGGGCATTGGATCATTTTCCCGAGAGATGACCGAAAGTAGCCATTGACAGTGGTGATGTATCACATAAAGCCAGCCATGGAAAGGAGTAAGACTGATTGGATGAAGATAGCAGGAAAGCAGAGGTTCAGAGGAACGAAAAGCATCTCCATTCGCTTATCTGAAATTCCTGCCAATGAATCTACATAAGTATCTCTATCCCTTTTATTGTTTATTTTAATCTAATAAAGTATCATGTTTAAATCCGCCTGACTGAGATTTGCAAGGTGACCATAGCTTGCTTCATACCAACAATCTCCGTGGGATTCGACCCTTACTCACGTAAGGTATTACTTGGACGACCCAGTGCACTTGCTGGTTAGTTGTATCGAAGTTGTGACATATTATGAATTAAGATCAGAGCACCAAGCTTTGGAGCCATTACTAGGATTTGTTTGAGCCTGGAGATCACAATTTTGTGCACCAAGTTTTTGGCGCCGTTGCCGGGGATTGTTCGTGTTTGGACAACTGACGGTTCATCCTGTTGCTCAGATTAGGTAATTTTCTTTTTGTTTTCTTTTCAAAAATTTTTCAAAAATATTTTTCAAAAATTTCTCCTTTGTTTTCGAAAAAAAAAATTAAAAAAATAAAAAAATAAAAATGTTTTCAAAAAATTTTATTCAAGATTTTTAAGAATGAATTCTAGTGTTTCATGAAGCATGTTGAAGCCTGGCTGGCTGTAAAGCCATGTCTAAATTCTTTTGGACTGAGGCTTCAACTAATAACTTCAATGCATGTAATTCCATATATCACAGCTTGGCTGGCCATTGGCCATGTCTAGTGTTTTGGACTGGAGCTTTCATTGAAAGCTTGGCTGGCTAGTGAGCTATGTCTAATTCCTGGACTGAAGCTTTAGACTAAGAATGCAAGATTCCTGGAATTCATATTAAAAATTTTGGAATCCTTATTTTTTCTTTTTCATATTATTTTCGAAAAAAAAAATCCAAAAAAATTAGAAAATCATAAAAAATCAAAAATATTTTCTGTTTCTTGTTTGAGTCTTGAGTCACATTATAAGTTTGGTGTCAATTGCATATGCATCTTGCATTTTTTCGAAAATATCATGCATTCATAGTGTTCTTCATGATCTTCAAGTTGTTCTTGATAAGTCTTCTTGTTTGATCTTGATGATTTTTTATTTTGTGTCTTTTCATGTTTTTCATATGCATTCTTGAATTCTTAGTGCCTAAGCATTAAAGAATTCTAAGTTTGGTGTCTTGCATGTTTTCTTTGCATTAAAAATTTTTCAAAATTGTGTCTTGATGTTCATCATGACATTCATAGTGTTCTTGGTGTTCATCTTGACATTCATAGCATTCTTGCATGCATTCATTGTTTTGATCTAAAAATTTCATGCATTGCATAATTTTCATGTTTTCATAAAAATTTCAAAAATAAAAAAAAATATCTTTCCCTTTTTCTCTCATCAAATTCGAAAATTTGAGTTGACTTTTTCAAAAGTTTTTAAAATCAAATTGTTTCTTATGAGTCAAATCAAATTTTCAATTTGAAAATCTTATATTTTTCAAAATCTTTTTCAAAAATCAAATCTTTTTCAAAATTCTTAGTTATTTTCGAAAATTTCAAAAATATTTTTCAAAAATCTTTTTCTTATTTTTATACCAAATTTTCGAAAATAACAATAACAATTAATGTTTTGATTCAAAAATTTGAAGTTTGTTACTTGCTTGTTAAGAAAGATTCAAACTTTGAGTTCTAGAATCATATCTTGTGATTTCTTATGAACCAAGTCATTAATTGTGATTTTAAAAATCAAATCTTTTTCAAAACTAATTTCAATCATATCTTTTCAAAAATATCTTCTTATCTTATCTTTTTCAAAAATATCTTTTCAAAATATCTTTTCTAACTTCCTAACTTCTTATCTTTTAAAAATTTGTTTCAACTAACTAACTAACTTTTTGTTTGTTTCTTAACTTTTTCAAAACTACCTAACTAACTCTCTCTCTCTAATTTTCGAAAATATCTTCCCCTTTTTCAAAAATTTCTTTTTAATTAACTAATTATTTTTATTTTTATTTTTGATTTCAAAAATTTTCGAAAAAAAAAAATACTAAACATTTTTCAAAAACTATTTTCAAAAATCACTAACTCTTTTTCAAAATAATTTTCGAAAATTTTCCCTCCCCCATCTTATTCTATTTATTTATTCATTAACTAACATCTCTTCCTCACATCATCACCAAATTCGAACCCCCTCCTCTATCTGTGTTCGAATTTCTTCTTCTTTTCTTCTACTAACAATAAGGATCCTCTTTACTGTGGTAAAGAGAATCTCTATTATTATTATCATTTTTCTATCCATTCTTCCTTGTCATATGAGCAGGAGCAAGGATAAGAACATTCTTGTGGAAGCAGATCCAGAACCTGAAAGGACTCTGAAGAGAAAATTAAGAGAAGCTAAAATACAACAATCCAGAGATAACCTTTTAGAAATTTTCGAACAGGCAGAGGAGATGGCAGCCGAAAATAATAATAATGTAAGGAAGATGCTTGGTGACTTTACTGCACCTAATTCCAATTTACATGGAAGAAGCATCTCCATTCCTGCCATTGGAGCAAACAACTTTGAGCTGAAACCTCAATTAGTTTCTCTGATGCAGCAGAACTGCAAGTTTCATGGACTTCCATCTGAAGATCCTTTTCAGTTCTTAACTGAATTCTTACAGATATGTGATACTGTTAAGACTAATGGAATAGATCCTGAAGTCTACAGGCTCATGCTTTTCCCTTTTGCTGTAAGAGACAGAGCTAGATTATGGTTGGATTCTCAACCTAAAGACAGCCTGAACTCTTGGGATAAGCTGGTCATGACTTTCTTAGCCAAGTACTTTCCTCCTCAAAAGCTGAGCAAGCTTAGAGCTGATGTTCAAACCTTCAGACAGAAAGAAGGTGAATCCCTCTATGAAGCTTGGGAAAGATACAAACAGTTGACCAAAAAGTGTCCTTCTGACATGCTTTCAGAATGGACCATCCTGGATATATTCTATGATGGTTTATCTGAGTTATCAAAGATGTCATTGGATACCTCTGCAGGTGGATCCATTCACCTAAAGAAAACGCTTGCAGAAGCTCAAGAACTCATTGACATGGTTGCTAATAACCAGTTTATGTACACTTCTGAAAGGAATCCTGTGAGTAATGGGACGCCTATGAAGAAGGGAGTTCTTGAAGTTGATACTCTGAATGCAATATTGGCTCAGAATAAAATATTGACTCAGCAAGTCAATATGATTTCTCAGAGTCTGCATGGAATGCAAGCTGCATCCAACAGTACTCAAGAGGCATCTTCTGAAGAAGAAGCCTATGATCCTGAGAACCCTGCAATAGCAGAGGTAAATTACTTAGGTGAACCTTATGGAAACACTTATAACTCAACATGGAGAAATCATCCAAATTTCTCATGGAAGGATCAAAAGCCCCAACAAGGCTTTAATAATGGTGGAAGAAACAGGTTTAGCAATAGCAAGCCTTTTCCATCATCAACTCAGCAACAGACAGAGAACTCTGAACAAAATGCTTCTAATTTAGCAAATCTAGTCTCTGATCTATCTAAGGCCACTGTAAGTTTCATGAATGAAACAAGGTCTTCCATTAGAAATCTGGAAGCACAAGTGGGCCAGCTGAGTAAAAGGATCACTGAAATCCCTCCTAGTACTCTCCCAAGTAATACAGAAGAGAACCCAAAAAGAGAGTGCAAGGCCATTGACATAAGCGCCATGGCCGAACCTGAGAGGAGAGGAGAGGACGTGAATCCCAAGGAGGAAGACCCCCAGGGACGTCCAGTGATCAATAAGGAGCTTCCCTCTGGGGAACCAAAGGACTCTGAGGCTCATCTAGAGACCATAGAGATTCCATTGAACCTCCTTATACCCTTCATGAGCTCTGATGAGTATTCCTCTTCTGAAGAGAATGAGGCTGTTACTGAAGAGCAAACTGCCAAGTTTCTTGGTGCAATCATGAAGCTGAATGCCAAATTATTTGGCATTGATGCTTGGGAAGTTGAACCTCCCTTGTTCATCAATGAACTAAGTGATCTGGATCAACTGACATTGCCTCAGAAGAGATAGGATCCTGGAAAGTTCATAATCCCTTGTACCATAGGCACCATGATCTTTAAGGCTCTGTGTGACCTTGGTTCAGGGATAAACCTCATGCCCCTCTCTGTAATAGAGAAACTGGGAATCTATGGGGTGCAAGCTGCTAAAATCTCACTAGAGATGGCAGACAGCTCAAGAAAATAGGCTTATGGACAAGTAGAAGATGTATTAGTAAAGGTTGAGGGCCTTTACATACCTACTGATTTCATAGTCCTGGATACTGGAAAGGAAGAGGATGAATCCATCATCCTAGGAAGACCTTTCCTGGCCACAGCAAGAGCTGTGATTGATGTTGACAGAGGTGAAATAGTCCTTCAATGGAATGAGAACTCCCTTGTATTCAAAACTCAAGGATCCCCCTCTGCAACCATGGGGAGGAAGCAGGAAAAGCTTCTCTCCAAGCAGAGTCAACCAGAGCCCCCACAGTCAAACTCTAAGTTTGGTGTTGGGAGGCCACAACCAAACTCTATGTTCGGTGTTGGAGAGTCTCAACAAAGCTCTGCACATCTGTGAGGCTCCATGAGAGCCCACTGTCAAGCTATTGACATTAAAGAAGCGCTTGTTGGGAGGCAACCCAATGTTTATCTAATTCTTATTTTTTATTGTTTTTCATGTTTTCTTAGGTTCATGATCATGTGGAGTCACAAAATAAACAAAAAAATCAAAAACGGAATCAAAAACAGCAGAAGAAAAATCACACCCTGGAGGAGCATCTGTCTGGCGTTCAAACGCCAGAACAGAGCATAGTTTTGGCGCTGAACACCCAGAATGGGAGCATCCTGGCGCTGAACGCCCAGAACAAGCATGGTTCTGGCGTTCAACGCCAGAAATGGCAGCAAATGGGCGTTGAACGCCCAAAATGGGCACCAACCTGGCGCTGAACGCCCAGAGTTGTGTGCAAGGGCATTTTGCATGCCTAAATTGGTGCAGGGATGTAAATGCCTTGATACCTCAAGATCTGTGGACCCCACAGGATCCCCACCTACCTCCACTCACTCTCTTCTCTCTTCTCAATCATCCTCTATTCCCAATAAACACTCTTCCCTACTAACTCTTTACCACTCACATCCAAACACCCACTTTCCTTCAAGATTCAACATCTCTTTCCCACCCAATCCCACCCATATGGCCGAATACACATCTCCCTCCATCTCCTCCATATCTTCTTCTTATTCTTCTATTCTTTCTTCTTTTGCTCGAGGGCGATCAACATTCTAAGTTTGGTGTGGTAAAAAGCATAGCTTTTTGTTTTTTCCATAACCATTGATGGCACCTAAGGCCAGAGAAACCTCTAGAAAGAGGAAAGGGAAGACAAAAGCTTCCATCAAGGGTCTATAGCTCAGTGGTAGAACATTTGACTGCAAATCAAGAGATCCCTGAGATACCTCAGGGGATACATTTTCTTCCACACAATTATTGGAAGCAACTAAGGGTGGAACATCAAGAGCACTCCATCATCCTTCATGAAATCAGAGAAGATCTAAAAGCAATGAAGGAGGAGCAACAAAGACAAGGAAGAGACATAGAAGAGCTCAAGAACATCATTGAAACGCCATCATCACTAAGGTGGATTCATTCCTTGCTCTTATTTCTTCTGTTTTTCGTTTTTATATGTTATGTGCTTATATATGTTTGTGTCTTCATTACATGATCATTAGTAGTTAGTAACTATGTCTTAAAGATATGAATATCCTATGAATCCATCACCTCTCTTAAAAGAAAAATGTTTTAATTCAAAAGAACAAGAAGTACATGAGTTTCGAATTTATCCTTGAACTTAGCTTAATTATATTGATGTGGTGACAATGCTTCTTGTTTTCTGAATGTATGCTTGAACAGTGCATATGTCTTTTGAAGTTGTTGTTTAAGAATGTTAAATATGTTGGCTCTTGAAAGAATGATGACTAGGAGACATGTTATTCGATAATCTGAAAAATCATAAAAATGATTCTTGAAGCAAGAGAAAGCAGCAAAGAACAAAGATTGCAGAAAAAAAAGGGGCGAAAAAAAAAATTAATTAGAAAAAAAAATAGAAAGAAAAAGAAAAAGCAAGTAGAAAAAGCCAATAACCCTTAAAACCAAAAGGCAAGGGCAAATAAAAAGGATCCCAAGGCTTTGAGCATCAGTGGATAGGAGGGCCTAAAAGGAATAAAATCCTGGTCTAAGCGGCTAAACCAAGCTGTCCCTAACCATGTGCTTGTGGCGTGTAGGTGTCAAGTGAAAACTTGAGACTGAGCGGTTAAAGTCAAGTTCCAAAGCAAAAGAAGAGTGTGCTTAAGAACCCTGGACACCTCTAATTGGGGACTCTAGCAAAGCTGAGTCACAATCTGAAAAGGTTCACCCAACTATGTGTCTGTGGCATTTATGTATCCGGTGGTAATACTGGAAAACAAAGTGCTTAGGGCCACGGCCAAGACTCATAAAGAAGCTGTGTTCAAGAATCATCATACTGAACTAGGAGAATCAATAACACTATCTGAACTCTGAGTTCCTATAGATGCCAATCATTCTGAACCTCAATGGATAAAGTGAGATGCCAAAACTATTCAAGAGGCAAAAAGCTATAAGTCCCGCTCATATGATTGAAGCTATGTTTCATTGATAGTTTGGAATTTATAGTATATTCTCTTCTTTTTATCCTATTTGATTTTCAGTTGCTTGGGGACAAGCAACAATTTAAGTTTGGTGTTGTGATGAGCGGATAATTTATACGCTTTTTGACATTGTTTTTAGTATGTTTTTAGTAGGATCTAGTTACTTTTAGGGATGTTTTCCTTAGTTTTTATGTTAAATTCACATTTCTGGACTTTACTATGAGTTTGTGTGTTTTTCTGTGATTTCAGGTATTTTCTGGCTGAAATTGAGGGACTTGAGCAGAAATCAGATTCAGAGGTTGAAAAAGGACTGCTGATGCTGTTGGATTCTGACCTCCCTGCACTCAAAGTGGATTTTCTGGAGCTACAGAACTCGAAATGGCGCGCTTCCAATTGCGTTGGAAAGTAGACATCCAGGGCTTTCCATCAATATATAATAGTCCATACTTTGGCCAAGAATTGACGACGTAAACTGGCGTTCAACACCAGCCTTCTGCCCAAATCTGGCGTCCAGCGCCAGAAAAGGATCCAAAACCAGAGTTGAACGCCCAAACTGGCACAGAAACTGGCGTTCAACTCCACAAATGGCCTCTACACGTGCAACACTCAGGCTCAGCCCAAACACACACCAAGTGGGCCCCGGAAGTGGATTTATGCATCAATTACTTACTCATGTAAACCCTAGTAGCTAGTTTATTATAAATAGGACCTTTTACTGTTGTATTAGGTATCTTTTGATCATCTTAGGATCTTTTGATCATCTTTGGACGCCTGGTTCTTAGATCAGAGGGGCTGGCCTCTCGGCCATGCCTGGACCTTTCACTTATGTATTTTTAACGGTAGAGTTTCTACACTCCATAGATTAAGGTGTAGAGCTCTGCTGTTCCTCAAAGATTAATGCAAAGTACTACTGTTTTCTATTCAATTCTTCTTATTTCGCTTCTAAGATATCCATTCGCACCCAAGAACGTGATGAAGGTGATGATTATGTGTGACGCTCATCATCCTTCTCCCCTATGAACGCGTGCCTGACAAACACTTCTGTTCTACATGAAATAAGCTAGAATGAATATCTCTTAGATATCCTAACCAGAATCTTCGTGGCGTAAGCTAGAATGATGGCGGCATTCAAGAGAATCCGGAAGGTCTAAACCTTGTCTGTGGTATTCTGAGTAGGATTCAATGATTGAATGACTGTGACGAGCTTCAAACTCGCGATTGCAGGGCGTTAGTGACAGACGCAAAAGGATAGTAAATCCTATTCCGGCATGATCGAGAACCAACAGATGAATAGCCGTGCCGTGACAGGGTGCGTGAGCAGATTATTCACTGAGAGGATAAGATGAAGCCATTGGCAAGGGTGATGCCTCCAGACGATTAGCCGTGCCGTGACAGGGCATTGGATCATTTTCCCGAGAGATGACCGAAAGTAGCCATTGACAGTGGTGATGTATCACATAAAGCCAGCCATGGAAAGGAGTAAGACTGATTGGATGAAGATAGCAGGAAAGCAGAGGTTCAGAGGAACGAAAAGCATCTCCATTCGCTTATCTGAAATTCCTGCCAATGAATCTACATAAGTATCTCTATCCCTTTTATTGTTTATTTTAATCTAATAAAGTATCATGTTTAAATCCGCCTGACTGAGATTTGCAAGGTGACCATAGCTTGCTTCATACCAACAATCTCCGTGGGATTCGACCCTTACTCACGTAAGGTATTACTTGGACGACCCAGTGCACTTGCTGGTTAGTTGTATCGAAGTTGTGACATATTATGAATTAAGATCAGAGCACCAAGCTTTGGAGCCATTACCAGGATTTGTTTGAGCCTGGAGATCACAATTTCGTGCACCAAGTGCCTTTTCTCTTCTTTTTGGCGCCAACGTTTGACCTCACGTTTGAGGCAAACGTTGGCACAAACGTTGCCTTCCCTTGCTTCCTCTTCAGCCAACGTTTGCCTCAACGTTTGAGGAAAATGTTGGCGCAAACGTTGGCTCTTCTCCAGGGTGTTCTTCATCTGCTTCTCACGTTTGAGTTAACGTTTGAGGCAAACGTTAGCTCAAATGTGAATCCCTCTTTTCAAGCCCATTCTTGCAGCCTTCTTCCAAGCTTTATTCCACCTATCATCAATCAACAATTGTATCAAAGCTATGCCATAATCATGAGAGTTGTTCTTCTTCTTGTCACATGAGCAATTATGGCACAAAAACTCATAAAAATGCATCAATTTATCCATGGTTGATTGAATCAAAGGAAACATGAAATTCAACCCAATTGGCTTACTTATGGCTTAAGAAAGTGCATAAAACTAAATGAAAACAAAGGAAAAAGACTAGTGAAACTAGGCTAAGATGACTTGTCATCAATTCCCTTGTATCACTTTTTCTTTTCTTTTTTATATAGAATATTCATAGAGTTTGAGTGCTATAAGTATTTTTTTTCATTTTATTTGCATCACGAAGCAAACTTGTACAATGATTATTGATTAATGAAAGAGGTTATAATAATTTCATTTTGTGAATTTGTGAATTTAATGAAATATTTCATGTTGTAGTAATTAATTTTAGTATATTTATATTGTGTATAATATTAAATAAAAATAGTATAACTAAAAAAATGTTACTAAAGATCTTTTGCAATATTTTTTAAGTGTTACAAAAAATATCTACGGTAACATTTTTTCAAGTGTTACAAAAAATATCTATGGTAATATTTTTTAAATATTACATAAAATATCTATTGTAATATTTTTTAAGTGTTACAAAAAATATCTATGGTAATATTTTTTTAAGTGTTACCAAGAAATGTCTATTGTAACATTCTCTTAATATTACTATAGAATATCTTTTGTAACATTTTTACTAAATGTTATTAAATCTTTAAAAGAATGTTAGTAAAACTCTTTAGTAACATAGGGTATATTTAACATTTGTTAAATGTTAGAAAAAGTCAATTATGTAGTAGTGTGTTATATTAGATTAAGAAATTACAAAAATAAGTCATTGTAGTTTGATTTTCAATAATTTTATATCTTGTTCTGTTTAGGATCGATTCTTGGTTGAAGAATTTGAAATTGAGGTGCATTTATGTCATTGGTAGCTAGCTTGTCGTAAAAGTTAATTTTAATTTTGATTTTTATTCTTTACTTTTTTTTAGAGAGAGATTTTTTTAAAGAAGTTTGAGGAACTTTGGTGGACACTCTAGGACTTGAACATTGTAATTTGTTGATCCATGACCCTATAAGATTTTTATTTTGCTTACACTTGTTTGCTTTCAACGTATATTATGTACCTTTGTGCAATTTTTTTTATATTGATAATCTTTTGATATTTAGTCTACTTTTGGATAACTAATATAACTTTTTTTAAATTTTAATAATAATATTATTTTGCGCCATCTAATGAATTTATACTAAATATGTATGAACATTTTTATTTATATGCTTAGTTAAATAGTAGTAACAATATATGAATAATTGGATGAGTTTGTCGAGAGATAAAACTGAATTTAGTAATGGTGACAATAATTTCTTAGATTTTACTTATTCTATAAAAAAATTCACAAGGAAAAAAAATCGTATACCCTTATACAAAGTGTTGTAATTTCTTGTGACAACAAAGGCAAATGATTTATATCCATTTGATTGTTTTTGGATTTGTTATACGAGATAAATTCATCATAGGGAAAGCGTAGTCGGCATGGATGTTGATGGTGATATTGATAGTGATAGTGAGAGTAAGACTAACTTGTATGACAACATGGAGGCTTTGTTGAACAATAGATTTAAGGATGTGATACAAGAGGAAAGAATAAAAGAAGGTAAACTACAAGAGACACGCCGAATAGCGGCGGTTTTTTTAGGAATCGATTTTTAACCACCGCGAAACGAAATTTCAGCGATTCCACAAGCGTTGCCTATTTGGGGGGGTGGAGATTTGATTTTGCGGCGGTTTTAGAAAACTGCTGGCACAACCGCTGCAAATTAGATAATTGATTTTGCAGCGGTTGCAGAACTGCTGCTATTTGGTAAATAGTTTTTTTTTAATTGTGGTGGTTTTTAACCGCCGCTATCGTGCACGATGGTTTAAAAAAAATTGTGGCAGTTTGAAACTACCACAATCTGAAGATTATAAAAAAAATTCTAAAAGTCAAAACACTTTGAAATAACCCCCTTTTATGGGTGAAATACCTACGTACGCTAGAAAGGTTGTGAATTTTATCTACATAGCAACAATCAGCAAAAGAAAGATAAAATGCTAACTTAATACATCAACAAAACATGTATATAAACATAATCTTCAGAACTCAACACATTACAAAATTCTAAAGAAAGCACTGCTGAATTATTTACTTTCCATTATATTTCTAACGAATAAGCAAAACCAATTTCTCCATTATATACTTCCCCCAAAGCTGTTCTAAGAAGATACAGATAAAAAATCAACTTTTTAATTTGCAATTCTAAAATAGTCTGATGGGCTAAACCACGAATTTTAGATGTCATAATCATTCATAGTAAGTTTTCAGTTAGTAGACCATATAAGTTATTATTCTAAATGATATAGCAGTTTACTAAATTAAGCTACCTAAAAGGACTTAAAATCAAAAGCCAAGTTAAATTTTCTTTAAATCAATGTCATTATAGATAAATAGAGTTGATACATCATCAACCAAAATTTACAATTACAAAATCCATATTGTAAGAACAGGCATAACCGTTTTAATAAAATAATAATTTTTAAGTGCCTGAAATAGATTCAAAATTTAGAAGTTTTAATTTGAAAATATAAAGGTGAAATTTGAATTCAATGATTTTTTTGAGTTGGAAAATGTATCTTTTACGAAAAATTTTTGTAAAAAAACGTACCGGTCCTTAACCCGGCAGTACCGGCTCTAGTATGTCCGGTACCACGTATTTTGAAAAATAAGATTTTGAAATTGATTTATTGTTTTGAAAGGACAAAAAATAATTTAGAATTGAAAGTCGGGCACTAATCTTAAAGGTTTTTGCCCAAAGTGGGCCAAACGAACCTAAAACGCACACGGGTTGGACCGGACCCAAGTTGCGCCCAAGCCCAACATATATATGCATCCTTTCATGAGCTTTCAGCTCATTATACCCTAATGGAGAGAGGGAAGGCCCTGATGAGAAGAGAGAAGAGAAGAGTTAGGGTTTCACTATTCACCCCAACCTTGTTTTGATCATATCTTAAGCTATGGAGCTCCGATTGACGAGCCGTTTGCGGCCAAGCGAAGTTCTCATCAAGCTGTTTGTTTCTATCTAGGCTTTGCTGGTAAGAAATTGCAACCTAAGCTCTAGTTTGCTGCCCTAGTTTCTGTGCATTTTTGGTTATAGATTTTGATTATATTTTTGTGGTTTTGGTTGTTTAGGGGTGATCTAGCATTGGAATATTGTCGGGTTTTGCCCCAATCACCATTGGATAAGGTAAGAAACCTCTATATCCTTGAAGTTTGATGTAGTGTGAGCTTTAGTTGTTAATGCATGGTTATGTTGTATGTATGAAGCTTGTTTTTGGAGTTGGTGGTGGCTTTTAGTTTGGCTTTGGTGGTTTGGAGCTTGGTGGAAGCTTGCTGGAATCAAGTTTGGTGTTTGAGCATATTGAAAATCGGCTAAGGTATGGTTTTGGTTTCCTTTATGTAATATGTAATGTTTCTGGAAACTTAGACCAGTGGACCTTAGGATAGGATTGAATTGATGATAAATGATGATAATTGATGATGATTGTGATGTTGATACGGGGTATGATGGTCATTGGTGTTAATGATGTATTGTGATGTTGGTTGATGTTGATAAGTGTGTATGTTGATTGTGGTAACATGGATGTTGATAATGATTGCTAATGTTGAGATTAATTGATGAGGAGTATGAATATTGATGTTGATGACAATTGGTGAAGAAAGTGAGTTTTATGAGGATAATTTGAGGAATTGGAAATCGGTGATGGTTATGAGTAGTTGTTGTTTAGAGTGTGCGGGGATTATATCCCTGGCGTGGCAGATTTCTCTGCTGCATGAGTGTGCAGGGCCTATATCTCTGGCGTGGCAGATTTTTCTGCTGTGTGAGTAGTTGTGGTTGTTTCCTTCTCTGCTGCATGAAGTGTGCGGGGCCTATATCCCTGGCGTAGTAGACTCCCTACTGCATGAGTGTGCAGGGCACTATATCTCTGGCATGGCAGAAAAGGCTACATCCGGAAGGATGCGTCGGGTTGGCATTTACGGACCGACAAGTGATATCACAAGCCAATAGGACATGCATTCATCATATGCATCTCTTATGTGCTTGTTTGCTTTGATTACTTGAGTTTGCCTAATTGTGTAATATGCCTACTTGCTTCTTGAATTACTTGTTATATACGATTACTATCTGTATCATACTTGCTTGCATTATCTGTGATTTGTCTGGTGTTGAGGAGGTTAGGTAGGCGGTGACGATGGGATCGCACAGAAGGTAGGTTGGTGAAGGCTGTGGGACAGCGGTGACTAATTTTAGTTAAAAATCCCCTACGTTTAGATAACCCGGTTTATGGTTTATGGTTTAAGTTATTTATTTTTGTTAAGCTTGAATATCTGTTTTCGATGTGAAGTTCTATGATTGCCTTTGGCATCCCGGAACCTTACATCTTATATATTGGGCACTGTTACCATATTGAGAACCTCCGGTTCTCATACCATATGTTGTTGTTGATTTTCAGATGCAGGTCATGATTCACCTCAGTGAAATTGCGGACATGGTGACAGAGCGGGGTATGGTTTCTTCTTGGTTTATTTCTATTTTATTTTGTTGTAGTATTTTCTCTCACCCTTTCTGTTTTAGACTTTATGGCCTTAGAGGCTTACATGAGAGATAAGTTGTATAAGCTATTTTAACTCAAATACGCTGTATTTTTCTGTTTGTAACTAGTCGGCCTAAACTCCGTGGGCTACGACTAGAGTTCTTTTGTTTATTACACTTATGTATATCTATCTTGACTATTATTTTATTAAGTCTCATGTTGTACCCTGTGCCTTTACGCTTTTAGTTATCGTGTGTGGATGCCTCGCGCTTGTAAATCTGCTTTATGCGATTTTGAACTTTATTCCTTCATCGGGCTCCTAGTGTTATTATCTCCTTCTATATTTATTAATGTATAAGCTTTAGAACTGTCGTGACACTTTGTTATTCTTTGCCTTACGACTAGAGGTAAGGCTTAGGGTCACAGGCTGTTACACATATTACATATATGCATATTCATTCACAAAGAGATGAGCAAGGATAACTGAGAGTAGGATAAGAAATTTGCTAAAAAAAATTAATAAAATAAAACACCAAGATCATCCCCCACAGATGCAATAAAACACTTAATTTTTTTGCATATGATTGATGGAAATTCAATTGAACCAATCATGAGCAGAGGAGAAAAATCTCATATTTCTTCTTTATATGCAAAAAAATTAAGTACGAAGGAGCAGCATTTAATTAATCTCATATTTCTTCTTTATATGCAATAATTAATCTCATACGATTAGGGCCTTTGTGGTATAGGCTAGAACCCAAGGAGCAGCGTTCTCTGATCCGGAAGATCCGACCTTGTCTGTGGTATTTTGAGTAGGATCACCAAGGGAATGGACTGCTAGAGCTTCACCCCTGTTCAGATTGGATGACCCCTGACCCGGCGTTTGATCTGAAGCAGAGGAGATTAATGACCGCTGACTCGGCATTAATCATATACAGCCTGCCATGGAATGAATCAATCAAAAGTTGGAGTTGATGGTGAGAAAAGTTGATCTAGAAGGAAGAAGCATCTCTGAAGCCTCAACCGTTTTCATACCATTGATTTCACACCTATCTAGTAACGTTTTATTTATTTATCTGTTTTAAGTGTTCTCTCATGACAACTATATTTTCTATCCACCTAACTAAGATCTACAAGGTATCCACTTCTTGCTCAAACCAACAATCTCTGTGGGATCGACCCTCACTCACCTGAGGTATTACTTGGACGACCCGGTATACTTGCCGGTCTATCTGTGCGAAACGTGCAGAGTCAGTTTTGTGCACCAGACGAGCGGAACGCAAACTGAGAGGAGAGGGACTCGCCAGAGGAAGAGAAAACCCTGTCGTCGTGCCTGTCTGCCAGAAAATAGCGATACGGTTTCGAGTCAAAGGCTCCTATTTTATTATTAAATATATGGAAGTCGTTGTAATATCCTTGCTGTTATAGTGACGCAGCCGGAACCATGACATTCTGGTAGTGAGGGTGTTACATTATGGTATCAGGGCAGTTTTTCCTGTAAAGTCTGAGGAATGGACTGACTATGCCTTAGTTGCATACTCTGAGTGTCTGTCATGTACTAGGTCTTGTTTGAATGACAAGAATTAGAGCTTTTTGCACATGACTGCCTATTGATTAATGTTGTTAGTCTTCCATTGCATACATCACGGTATTAAGTTTGGCCGGCTTAACACTGATAGTTTATGTATATGAGAGCACTAACGTGTTATCCTAGGCAAAATAGAACTAATAGGTAACGCATATTGTGGGGTTTGGAAAGTGTTAAAGGTTGAAGTTTGGGGAGTTGAAGCTCTGAAGTTGGTACGAGATAAGTGATCGGATATTAAGCACGTCGTTTTAACCCCAGCTTATTTTATAACCTTTCGCCGACTTGTTTTACCATCGCATGTTTGAACTATATCATCTTTTACATCAAGCTTGCCTTGCAACTTCAGCTTTGTAATCGTACTTCCACCCTTATACCTTTATGCCATATGAATCTCCTGGTGTTTGCAACTACACACACACACGCACGCACACACACACACACACACACATGTATTGAGACTTTTTGCTTTTTCTTAATATGTTCAAAAGTGATGCTAATATGAACCTCTTTCATTTGGTAGCAATTCTTGAGGACGAAATTTTTTATAAGTAGGGTTGGATGTAAGATTCAGAATTTTTAAAAATTAAATAATAAATTTATTTATAATTTAATTTATTTAATTAAAATTTTATTTTTAAGAGATTTTATATATAAATTAAGCAATTTCTTATTTATGATTTAAAACTTTAGTAATTGGATAATAATAAGAATTTTATTTGCTTTAAGTTGAATAGGTTTTTAACTTTATTTTATACTTATAAAGGAAATTGATTTTTATGATCTCAAATAATTGAATTAGAGTATTTATTTGAAAATAAATTTTAAGTTGATAACTAAATAGTACTTTTATAGATATTATTATCGAATTAAGATTGGTTTTTAATTACTCTATTACCCTAATTTTATTAAAATTACCTAAACTACCCAAAAATCTCCGAATTTATCCCACTAACCCTAACCTAACCTAGCCACCACCTCACCGCCACTCACCCACCACCACACCCTCTTTCCCCAAATACACACACACAACACAAACCACACACACACCAATGGAAAAAGAAAAAGAAAATGGGAAAAGGAAAGAGAGAAGAAGGAGATCAGAGGGAAGGGGAGAGCCGAGAAGAAAAGAGAGGAAGGAGAGGTGGTTCCGGCGAGGAGGAACGCCGCCGTTGTTGTCGAACTGTCACCGAAGGAGAGATACACACATGAGAGAGACGAGCTCGCGAAGAGAGAAAGAGAGACTGACGGAAGAAGGCACGCCCACGAAGAAGCTGCGTCCTGTGCCGCTGTGCCTCATCGCCGAAGATCCACTGCAAAACTGTCACTGTCATCGAGCCTGAGTCGGACAGGAGAGAGCGCAAGTGAGAGGAGGAGCCGTTCATCATCGCGTCTGTTGCTGCGAGCTTGCCGTCGGGATTGCCACCATCGCCACCATCGAAGCTTTGTTGCCGTCGCCCCTGTTCGGGTCGTAACTGGACAGGGTCACCGCTGCCTGAAATGAGATAGGACGAGCAGAATGCAAACTAAGAGGAGAGGCACTCGTCAGAGGAGGAGAAAACTCCGCCATCATGCCTGGCTGCCGTAAAACAGCGATACGGTTTCGAGTCAAAGGCTCCTATTTTATTATTAAATATATGAAAGTTGTCATAATATCCTCGCTGTTAGAGTGGCTCAACCAGAAGCGTGATATTCTGGTAGTGAGGGTGTTATGAAGAGAGCAAAATCGTCGGCTAAGAATTTCTTCTCGGTTAAAGGAAATAACTTCGTTGCAAGTATAGTTCCCAACCGACAAGCAATGCTCAATCAAAGTTTAAATTGGTTGTCACTAGTTCAACCCCAATAAAAATAACCGAGAGTATTAATCCCAGGTCGTTCTCCCTAGGAATTACAATGAAGTGCTTTATTATTGGCTATGAAGGGACAAGGGGTTTGGTTTATAAGAGGGGCAAGAAAATAAATGACAAGAAAAGTAAAGTAAATAATTAAAGAAAGTAATTAATAAAGAGAGACATTCATGGTAAGGATTGAGAATATTGGCTTTCGATCCTAGTCACTCATAACAATAATTAACAAGAATTTATCATATTTCGTCATCTCCAACAATGGAAGAAGGTACAATGTTATCTTCACATTGAGAGAAAGTCAAATAAGACTAGCTAATCTCAATCCAAAAGTCCTAATCAACTCACTAATTGAATTAGCAAGAGATTAGAGTCAATGGAAACAATACTAGCTAACAACTCTAGATCACCAACGTAAGTTGGGTCTTAATGACTCAAAATTGCCTAATTCCTCTTTTCAAGCCAAAAATGCTCAAAAATCTACTCTAACAACCAGCCAAGCATTTTGTCAAACACTTGGAAGGTCTAAAAGAAAAGCATGGTAAATTGACAACAAGATTATTAAATCTACAACTACCCAATACAAGAAATTAACAACAACTCAATTAAACAACAAAGGAATATAAAACATGAATTGCATTAAAAGGAAATCCAAATCCAATAATAGTGCATCAACATAAAAGATACATCAAAGGGGAAATTGACAAGAAAACTAAGAGAACATAGATATAACAACAAGAAATTGAAATGGAAATAAGATGAAAACAGGAAACTAAACCTAGATCTAAGAGAATTTAACCTAATTCTACCCTAATTCTAGAGAGAAGAGGGAGCTTCTCTCTCTAGAAACTAACTACATGCTTCCTAGTCTACAACTAATTGCTCTCCCTTGTCCAATCTTCAATTTTGCATGAAATAATCTCTGGAATCAGTTGGATTTGGGCCTGGGAAGCTCAAAAATCGCCTCCAGTGTTTTCACTTTAATAAGGTCACGTGCGAGCTGTGATGCGTACGCATGGGTCACGCGTACGCGTCGCCTGGCGACCTCATCTCCACGCGTGCGCGTCGATGAATGCACTCCGAATCCTTGATTTTCCATGAATTCTCTACTTTGCATGCTTTTCTCTTCATTCTTTTGATCCATTCCTAGCCCTTTTTCAACCTGAATTCACTAACAAACACATCAAGGCATATAGTGGAATCAAAGGTGAATTAAAACTAGCAAATTAAAGGCCTAAAAAGTATGTCTTCACACTTAAGCACAAATTTAAGGAGACTTACAAAACCATGCTATTTCATTGAATAAATGTGAGAAATTTTGATAAAATCTCCTAAATTAAGCACAAGATAAACCACAAAATTGGGATTCATCATGTTACATTTGTCCATTAGACAGTATGTAGAGTGTACGTGTAAAATCCAAGAAATTAACTAGTAAATTGATTAACTAAAACTATGTTAATTGGGATTAAGGCGCCCGGAATATGCAAAAATATTAGAATATATAATTTAGAAATTTAACAGTAAAATTTGGATTAAGAAAATTAAATTAATCGCGAAAATATAATTATTTTGGAAAAAATACATACCAGCGTTAAAATTGTCAATACAGGATTAAATCTGTCCGGTACTATGAGTGAGAAAAATTAAAAATGTGAAAATGATAAAAAAAATATTTAGAACGTAAGCCCGAGCTCTTATCTTAAAAGTTTTGGCCTAAAGTTGGGCTACACTTAGGTCCAAGCCCAAGTATATAACACCACACTTAATGAAATTTTAGCCACTCTCCCTTCATTTTTGGGAGAGACACATGAAGAAGATAAGAGAGGGAAGAGGGAAGAGAGAAACCATACCCTAGCATTATTCACCATACACATTTAATCTATCATAACTTTTGCTCCGGAGTTCCAATCGCCGCACTGTTTGCGGTCACGCAAAGCCTATCTCCTCCTCTTCAATGCTATTTGATTGGTTTTGTAAGTAACCCAAAATTCTAGCTCCAGTTTTCCATTCAAATATGAATTCATGTTTTAAGCTTAGGTATTGAGGATTTTTGGTGATTATGATATTATAGGAGTTCTCTAGCTTGTGTTCTTGGTGGTTTTGATGTGAATTTCCAAAATCACAAACGATTGACAAGTGCATCGAGTCGTACCAAGTAATACCACGAGAGTGGGTTATCATTCCCACGAGGATTAACGGACTAAGCAGACAATAGTCAATTGATTATTCTAGTCAGACAAGCACAACCTTAGGGTTTCAACAACAAATAGCATGAAAACAGAAAATTAAACAAGAGCAAACTAAAATTGGTTGAGAGAGTAATATAATTAAGAGAATTAAGGTTTCAGAGATGTTGAGACTTCTGGAAAAATACTTTTCACATTCCATCTTGATCATGCAAAGATGTATCTATGGCAAATCATTAGTATTCAAACTCCAATTCCTTGGTAATTCAATTTCTTTTTAACCTAATTATTCACTAGTCCCTTAGTCAATTATTTAAAAAAAGAGGTGAAGTGCTTTCATTGATTTAAGAAAAGAGGTAAAGCGCTTTCACTAATTATTCACTAATCCCTTAGTCAATTATTTAACCTAATTATTCACTAATCCCTTAGTCAATTATTTAAGAAAAGAGGTGAAGCGCTTTCATTGATTTAAGAGCCACACAATTCACAAGAATTATTCCTAGTTGATTCAATGTCACTTATCAGGTCTAGTTTTTAAACTTAAGAATTGTGAGAAGAAATTTTCAAACTTAATTCAATTAATTAACTTTTTCAAGATATTAAAAGAATTCAAATCAAAGAAGAATTATTTTCTAACACATTCAAATCCTTTGGATGAAGAGCGAAAACTTTTTCTTAAGAAAACATCAATGCATTAATCAAGATAGAAAAGCTATAACATTAGTCCATGGGAATCAACAGAGCTCCTAACCTTAACCAAGGAGATTAGTGACTCATGCTTCAAAAAAAAAACCTAAATTTTTATGAATTGTAAACTGCTGAAGAAGAGAACGCCTATGTGACTTTTCTCCGTATATACTAAAACCTAAACAAAATCTAAGCATTAAATACAAATTTAATTAAAACAAAAACTAATCAAATCTTTTGCAATTAATCTTCAATTCTTCTAGTCATTCAGGTCCATGACTTGATGATTCAATCCTTGACCTGGTGGTTTATTATGGGCTTGAGGAGAGCTTTCTTTCAACATGTGAACTTGGACCTTTGGAGGCATGTGACAAGTGTAATGGTGCATCAAATTGGCCCTCTGGAGTTCTAGCCCAACATGCCACGTCTTGCATCTGCGTGTGGCATGCCCACTTTTTCTTCAATACTGTGAGTTCCAACCATTGCCTGTGATATGCCCTGGCCTTGGCGTATTGCACGCCAAGTTTTCAAATTCACTAGGGTATGCCTCTTTCTCTCTCTCTCTCTCTCTCAATCCACTCTTAGTCTCGATCCCTATCTCCTTCCTGCTCAGCCCTCACCCAAACACCCACTATCACTAGCCTCATTCATTCTTCTTCTCCGTGTCGGTGCTGCTCTGCTCGCCTTCTTTTCTGCACTACACTACTTGAAGACTTCTCGCGTTGCTCTAATCTGCTCTGCGTGTGAAGTGCGAATCTCTCTGTCCTCTTGCGACTAAGTCTGGCCACCATCATTAGCCCCTGCAAAAGTCAGTTCCGTTACCACCAGTAGTTCCTGCGAAGCTTAGTCACATCACTTTTCTGTTTCACTTTGCCACTACCTCTACTATGATTTTGTGTCGTTGCTGCTTCTGCTATATCGCTGTTCTTAAACTTTGTTTCTTATCGTATCTGTTGCAGTAATATAATGTTTAATCATCTTTTGTATAATGATATTGCTTAGATCTATTATTTGAATATATATTGTACATGGTATTTAAATTTATATGTAAGTATATTTATTTTGGTGCTGATAAAAAAAGATAGTATTTTTTTTTATTTTTGTTTTTTCTAATTCAAATTTGAGTTTAAATTTGGTGCAAACAATCTAAAAGAAACGGCCCAAAATATGAAATTTTTTTTAAATCTAAGTTAGATTTGGGTCAGATTATAATTTAGATCTGAATCTAGATCAAATCAAATTTGATTTTACTCTACCTATAAACACTGCTTTTATTCAGTGTACATCGTCTATACAAAATTAGTAGATGTAATTTTTTAGTGAGCTAAGGTAGTGGTTTAAAATTAAAGCTAATTTATTACCGGGTTAAATCATAAATCAAATTCAGTTTTAGGGGACCGCGATCAAACTAGTTGGGCTTGATTAAGCTCATGTCCATCTATAATTACTAGATCTAGTATTACAAACTTTTTCAAATTAAATGGACCAGTACCGTTCGAAAAAGAAAAAAAAAATGGACCACTTTCATAATTTCCGTTTTCTTATTTCTTTCTTCTTCGCTGAGCAGAATTAGTTCAACTTTAGAAGAAGCTAATTCAATGAATGAAAGTAGACTTGCACTATTTTTTGAATAAAAAAAATTTCAACACAACACCCAGTGGAGTATATATGTCTACTATTTTTACGTTATTTCAAATATTCTCGTTAATAACTAGTGGAATCAAACAGCACACCACTCTTTATAGCTATTGAATGACCTGTTAATAATTTTTGCAACCTCTGTTGTTATATATATTCAAAAAGATATTTTTATTCTTTCCAACCAAATATTTTAAACAACAGTAAAAAAAAGTCAATAGTCACTTATGCACTTCCTTTCTCATTAAAACTACTATATATTCAGCTCTCAAAATATTACTTTATTGTTTTAAAAAAGATCTAGTGTAAGACCAAAATAAAAAAAATTAAGCACATCATACTTATCAAATAAATTTACAAGTAACAAATAAATGTTGAATAGATTTAACATTATTCTTACAAAGCACACATATATTAGCACTTTGACCAATAATATTTCATCTACTCAAATAGTCCTTAGTATTAATCCAAGGATCGGAACAAAAACAAAGTAAACTATAATTTATTATATCGTCTGAGATAGTTACTACTAACAAACATACACAAATTAATTAACAGAACATAAGTATTTGTTATCACCCTTATAAAGCTTACCGAGCCGGTTTCTTCAATTAATATGAAACTTGTAATTGATCCTCTCACACTTAAGATTGGAGATGTAAGAAATGACTCAACTAGAATATATATTTTTTTTTTAATAAAAGAGTTCAACACACAATAAAGTGGAGCGGCAAGGTTACCAACAGAGTCTCAAAACAAAAATACAGAAATAAAAAGAAAAAATAAAAATAAAAAAATAGTGCCTTCCAGCAATTTTTTGTGTTATCTCCGACATTGCCATCAATAATAAAAGGGATCCAAGTTACACCAATCTCTATAACTGATCAAAGATTTGTGGAACACCTTTTCAGCTCCAGACTCCTTGTTATTAAAAATCCGCCCGTTCCTCTCTAGTCACACATTCCAAATAACTGCAAAAAAACATATGAACCACTTCTTCCGCTCCTCTTTTCTGTTGACAACGCCCGTCCAACTCTCAAAATGTTCTTTCAATGAGCCCGAAACAGTCCACTTCCTCCCAAGGTCAGATAGCCAAGCACCCCACACCTGTCAGGTAAATTCGCAACCAAGAAACAAGTGATAGATATGTTCAATATCTTTATTACACAATACACACATGTGATCATCGTGGCTAATAATTCCTAGCCTAAGCAGCCTCTCTTTGGATTAGTCTAATAGTTAGTTCACTAATCCATTTAATTAGGTGTTGGGTTTTCAATCCCATATTGTTTATGCAGCAATCCATTAACCATCAAAAATCCTTAAATAGAGTTATGATCCACGACAAATTAATCTTTAGACTGTCGGAACAAAAAATTACAGCGAAAACATATATATAAGATATATGATAGAATATGCATGATATTTTGTTAGAATTCCAAAAAATTAATGTCAGAAGTGATGAAGGATAACTTAAATTTATAAATCGTTCTACACAACCATATCTTCATATTTCCCATTTTGTTCCCCTTATAGCACATAAAAGTCTTCTTTCAAATGTTTAATTAATAAATTAGATACCCTAAAATCGAATTCGAATCACGGACATGTATTCAAATTCAAACTTTCGCATGTGTAACGGGTCCAATCATAAGTGCCACCCAATGGAGAAGTTCTTAAAGCAAAAGAATTATCTTGCAAATTTTCAAAAGAAAAAAAAAATGAAAATAAAAAGATCACAAAATCTTTTTCTTTCAATCCACCGGCACTCTCCAATGTATGCGAGATATTTACTTCTAAATGTTTCAAATCTTATTGTGGAATCAAGTTTCTTCATAGTGCAAAATTTTGCGATCGAGTTATAGACCCGCAAATTCATGTAGCCCCCACATACTCACAAGTCACAAAAATCCAAAACCTAATTACCTGATTACTCTGCCAACTACTAAAGCTCTCTGATCATGTTCACACATGGTCATTTTTCGTTAGCTTAATTCTTAAATTTCCCTACCACGTTTAGTTTTTTAAAAATAACAATCATTGTACGTTCACTCAATAGTTACAAGTTGCAAGAAACAACTCATCAACCCACCTTTGGCCCCTCAAATCAAGCACCACACGACCGCTATATAAGCCACTACTCCCTTCAAACAACCCTCATCTTCGTCAAAAACACTCCTAAACCCTAGTAGTAAAACTTGTGATCATAACAAAGACTTAGCTACTAGCTTCAAGAGTTTAAGATGGCTTCCAAAACACCTTCTTCCATTGCTCTTTTCCTCATTGTCAATATCCTCTTCTTTTCACTCGTCTCCGCCTGCGGGACTTGTCCTGGTCCTAACCCGAAGCCGAAGCATCATAAGGGCAGTCCAGGACAAGGCCCTTCACGCGGTTCCGGTGGTTCTGGTGGCTCGACGCCTTCTGGTGGATCCACTCCATCAGGCGGTGGTTCCACTCCCTCAGGTGGAACTACTCCTTCTGGTGGATCCACCCCATCAGGCAGTGCGTCATGTCCACGTGACGCACTCAAACTCGGCGTCTGTGCAAATGTACTCAACGGTTTATTGAATGTGACTCTGGGTCAGCCGCCAGTGACCCCTTGCTGTACTCTTCTCAATGGTCTCGTCGATCTCGAAGCCGCCGTGTGTCTCTGCACCGCGCTTAGAGCAAACATTCTCGGCATCAACCTCAATCTCCCCATCTCCCTTAGCTTGCTCCTCAATGTCTGCTCAAGGCAAGCTCCACGTGGCTTCCAATGTAACTAAGCACAAAAACATGATGCTTAGTGTTTCATATAGTTCTGGCTTTAATTTACTTCTGCATTCAAGATCCCATTGATCACTATTGTGTGATATTTACGTCTGTGCATGGATGATTAACTGCTTGTTATATTGTCCCTTCAATTATTCACTGTATGTTTCTTAGTCATGGTGCAATAGCTCCAAAGCTGTTGAATTAGTGTTCTTTACTCCATTGAGAAATTATTATATTTACTAATAATCATTCCTTCTAAACTTAATTCTTGTTTTTCTCTTAGTTTCTTTTTTTCCTTTTGAGTAAACTACTATTTGGTCTCCAATATTTAGCTTAAATCTCAATTTAGTTCTTAATATTCTAAACACCCTATTCTAATATCAACAAGTTTTAAATAGATTGAATATATTGTCTTACCATTAAATTTAACTCAAATAATTAACGAAAAATTTTTTATTTTAATAATTATTAATGAATCAATTTTACGTACTGAAATTCAACTGTTATATTAAATTTTAAATATGTTAATTATTCATATCAAATTTAATTGTAAAATAATATTGAATTTGTTTAAAATTTTGTAGAACTAAAATAAAACGTTTAAAACATTAAAAATCAAATTAAGATTTGACCTAAACATGATTATAATAGCATTTATTTTTTTCTAACTAAATAATATTGATTATTCAAATAATAATGTTTAAGAGATAACAAAAAATCAATTCAAATAGTATAAAATTATTTTATTTAATATTTATTAATTATTATTAAAATAATTATATAATTTTAGATATAATAAATATATAATTATAGATATTATATATATAAAATTTTAGATATTAGATTAAATAAAATAATTTATTTATTGTTCCTATATGATTACCTTTAACTGAATTATTGTTTTTCTTTTCAAAAATAAACGGTGACATTGAGATCTGAACCTAATTATATATATATTTTCACTATTCGATTATATCTAGAGGTCGATTAACTAAACTATATATGGCCCTTGTCCCTTCCTTTCTCAAGTCCCCAACAAAACATAAAATAAGAAGAAAAAAATCTTTTAAAAAGAAGAAATGTTAAAAAAAGAAAAAGATAAATACTTAAAAACCCTGCAATGAGCCCGTGAGTTATGTGTGCTATATGACTCACGAACGGCTATTATTTTAATTTGCCACGAAATAAAGTAATTAAAGCTTATTATTAATTAATTAAGCTAATGAAACCAAATCTATAACTGAGGTTTAATTAGGCCAACTCGATTATTTCCGTTACTGGTAATTGCAATTAATATTTTAATAACTGAATGGTTTTTATGTACAAGCATCATATTCGATCCCTTTTAAAATATATGATTGGGATCTAGCTATCAGCTGGTATGTCGTTTTTCTTTTTGGACTGGTATCCCAGGAATTAAATATCGAAATACTAATTCATAAAAAAAATGAAAAATAATAAAACTGATGAATACTTTATCTCTTTTCTGAGTGACAGTCGGGTACATTGGATTTGTTGAAGTTTAGGGCAAAATAGGATTTAGATTTTCAAAGCACTATTTGTCCCGTGACATGCAACGTGCGCAGAGTTCATATATGGAGGTAGAGTATATTATTTATTCATAAGGGTGTGCTGCTATTTTCGCTCATTAGCATTTAGTTTTTACTGAATTATGTTACACCAACATAATTAACTATATACTTATAGTGAAATACGATTATTATCACCTATTTATATTTATAGTAAAAATTTATATATAGATAATATATCAAACTTTATAAGAAATATAATAAAATTTGATTCATGCATATTAAAATAATCAAATTTCATAAATAATATAGTAAATTGTATTTATTTTTGTTGCTAAAATATAAATATATAAAATTGTAAAAATATAGTAGTAACTAATTTTTAATGTTTATAAAATGTTTAAGTATTTTACTATGAAAAAGTTTAATTATTTTATAATTAAATATTTTGATTATTATTGCTTTGATAAAAACTATTAAATAACACATATAAATATGATGAATATTTTATGATGTTCATTGGACATTATATATATATCATGTGCAAATTGAAAACTTCTGTAATTCTGTAGGTTTTTCAACAAAGGATTGATCACATAGGTTGAGCCATGTGCCTTAGCTGTAAGCCTGTAAAAGAAAGATAAGCAAGGATTTGGAATATATTTACGTACATTGAAATCCACTATTTTTCAGGTAACAGTAAATTTTTTAAATTTTTTTTCATATTAAATTTTAAATATTAAATACTAAATTATAAATACAAAATTTTAAATTTTAAATTAAATAAAAATAAAAAAACAAATTTTAAACTCTAAATAATAATAATAATAATAATAATAATAATAATAATAATAATAATAAATTGTTGGAAGAAAGTTATTTGACTATCCATTCAACCTATTTTAACAAAATTAAGACGACCAACCATCAAAATGCAAAAAATTATAATATGTACACCCACTTAGAAAGGCTTACTTATAAGTTATAATAAAAAAAATAGAATTATTTTCAGTGGTAAAAAACGAATGGAGCAGCATATAGCACCTAAGAACACACACACACAAAAGGTGGACGATTAAGGAGTCACGGGATGGAATTAAATGAGCTAAAGGTTGACAAGCTCAGGTAGCATTCCACTAATTAATAAAGTTGGCTAGAAATTTAGACATTAAGTTTTGTAAAACAATGAGAAAAAGTATTTGTCTTATAGAGCTTTTATGATCTAAAGATCTAGAGTTTAATTATTATTAATTTTAAAAAAAATTTTTTAGTATAAAATAAATAAAAAGAAAAAAACAAACTATATACAAAATTAAATAAATCTAAAAAGATACTCTTGTATAAGAAAACATACTAGAAATATAATTATAAATATGACTCTTATTATTAGTTTAAGATTTTGAGAGATAATTTTATGGCAAATACGACATAGTTACTTAATAAAAGTATAAAACCATACACCGTTATTGAAAAAGCCATCAATTAAGCTGGAAAAGCTGAAAATGTTACTTATTAGCATGCAAAGAGTTTCTCCTTTGCATTGCAATGAAGCTTCAAATTATATATATATATATATATATATATATATATATATATATAGTGTCTATAGTGGTTACAATGTCTTAAAAAATTATTATTAAAATTAAAATAATATTTTTTATTATTTAACTATACTTAAAAAAAAACTATTATTAAAATATAAAAAATATAATTTTAAGTTTAACCATACTTATCATAGTTACAGTATATATGTGTGTGTGAAGAGAATCTTTCTATGTTTAATTAGCCACCAAATAAAAGAAATTAAATCGTCACACTGTTTTTATCTGAAAGAGGAGGGAGATAATGACATAACTAAAATTGACATACCTATCGGTAAGTACGGGTCACTTTTTCTAATATAATTAATGATTTTACTAGTGGTTAAAATTAGGATTTTATTAGTCTGTGTTTTAAGGATATTGGTTAAGGTATATTATAAAAAAATATTTTAATATTTTTAATATATTTAATATATTAAAAACATAAAAAATTATTTTTATAATAAATAATATTAAAATATTTTTTATGGTATATTTAATTAATCCTCTTAAAACACAAAATAATAAAACCCTTAAAATTATAATTTAAGATGACATTATTGTTGAAGCAAAAAGTATACCTGGCCTGGTAATTACTTAAAATGTACAAGCTTAAACTCTCATCACATGCTTAATATTAGGGGTGTACATCGGATAAAATTGGGTTCGTTTTGACTCAGATTTGACTCTGAATAATGATTGGATCTATTTTTAAGATTTTATCCGATTTTAATTAAATCTAATAAAATCACACTACTTTCGGGTCATACTAAAACCAGGTCTAAATTGGTGAAGTTCGGATCTTGATAAATTTTATGTCAAAAAATTAGGGTAAAGAATATTTTTTATCCCTGAAGTTTGGCAAAAGTTTTAAAAATACCCTTAAATTTTATTTTGTTTTAATTTTGTCCCAAAAATTTTTTATTTGCATCAAATATACTCCCGATGGCTGAATTTTCAAAAAAATTAAGACCAATCTAACAATAATGCATGAAAATGATGCTTGATTTACTTGTGTTGAGGATTGTTCTTGTGAAATTGTTGTTGAATTGGTCTTAATTTTTTTTAAAAATTAGCCGTCAATGCATATTTGATACAAATCGAAAATTTTCTAGAACAAAATTGAAACAAAATAAAACTTAGGAGTATTTTTGAAACTTTTATCAAATTTTCGGGACAAAAAATATACTTTACCCTATAAAAATTATGATGTACTTAGTTATAAAAAAAAATATATTTGTTATTAAAAAATTGATATCTATATTTGTACTTAAATTTGTTCATAAATTCTAATTTCATACTTTTTTTTTTTAATTTAACAAATATGATTAAAAATAAAATAATAAATTTATAATTAATATAACATAATATTAAAATTAATTTAAAATATAAATATATTTTTTAATCTTTTTAAAATATACATAACATCAGATAAAATCAAATTCCTCTCGATTCAAATTTGACATATTTTTAAAACTTTTATATAATTTTAAATCTAATAAAATTACACCAAATTAACTTTTAAAATATTTGGACCTGAGACGACGGGTTCGGATAATGTACACCCTTATTTTTTTTGGTGACAATGTACACCCTTATTTAGTATAGTACTTTTCTATTCTTACTATATATCGTTCCTACTTTTTCGCCTTGGCTCTACATGCAAACATTTGAGGATTTTTCTACCGTATAGATTGAAAAAATTATCTAGACGTGTAGAACATGACGTGTTGGGACCGTATGAAGAACACCTGCTGGGTCTGCTAATGAGGATGGTAGGTTCTTTTTTTGTGATTTGGGCCCGTCTTTGAAGTATGAAAGACTGGGCAGTGGCCAGCGGAGTTTCTCTATCTTAATGTTTGTAGTGTGTATTGGTGGCCTAGAAGAAAAAGTTAAAAAACATTTGAACCGTTTTTGAGTTGCATTGGAAAAACTTGAAAAATTCACTAAATTAATATTTGAACTAATTTGGAAAAAATTTGAGGGATTTTTTTAATTGCATTGGAAAAACTTGAAAAAATTCACTAAATTAATATTTGACTTAATACCAACAAAAAATATTTAACTTGATTCGGAGAGAAAGTGTTTGACATTTAAAAAAATTTAGATATTAAAATTATCTTTTAAAATAAAGTTTGTTTATTTATATAAGAAATTTAAATTGTAAATTTAAGTGTTAACTCAAACTCTATTTGGTGGGTTTGTACGAGTAATTAAGGATAAAGTTAAAATAATGTTATACGTAGTGATAGATTTAGAAAATTTAAAAAATAAAAACAAAAATATATATATTAAAATAAATTTTGTTAAACATTATTAATTATATTATATATATGAGGGATATGGAAATTAGAAAGAGTTGGTGTACAATTTTCATCCTTAAAATATTATTTAGTATATATAATTTATAAAAAACTTTTTTGTACTATTTTTAAAATTTGACCTTAAAATCTCTTAATTAAATTATAAATAACTTGTCACTAATTCTAGTTTCTATTTATTTTTATACATATTTAACAATAAAAAAAGTGAATCAATAAACACATTAGTATCTATTTTGATACTCTAACATTTATAATTTAAAACTCAAATTATACATAAGTACCAAAAGAAAAGCTAAACCTATATATGAAAAATATATTGATATAAAATAATAAAAACTTATCTTACAATGATTTTTCTTTTTTTTTTTTTTTATAAATAGTTAAATATTTTTTATATATTTTTTAATTTAATTTTGATATATTATCAATTTAAAGATTTTACGTATTCATTTAATTATGCATTGTAACATAAAAAAAATTACCTTTTATATTTATCACGGAAATACTTCTTTAAAAGAATAAATATATATTTTAATACATCGATTCTCAATTTTAAATGCAAAATAGATCATATTTTTGTTTAAAAAGGTGTTATTTTGCAATTCGTTTTTTAAATTTTAATTATTTTAATGTTTAATTTTATGGTGGGTTTAAAAACCAAAAAATAAGTAAATTTAGAAGTGAATAATTAACCAAAAATTATTTTTTAAAAAAAATAAAAATCTACTTTAACTTTTAAAATTTAGAGTTGAAACTTCAAAATTAAAATATAATTTTTATTTGTGTTCAATTTTTCTTCTATCTTATTAGTTGCCACTCGTTACTAATAAATCAATTTTCAGGCATGTATATATAATTTCACTTTACCATATGCTCTGAGGTTCACATATAACATAACAACAATAATAATAACATTATTTTTAACATAATAACAATAAAAACACTTGGCCCAACCTTATGCCTTTTTCTGTGGGCTGCCCAATATCCATGACAAAAAAAATGAATGTCATTAACACAGTAATAGCATTTGTAACCTAGTTCTTAGTTGGAGAGATATATTTTCTCTTAATAGGAGAGACCCTATGTTCAATCACTCCATTAAGAGCACCTCTAACGGTGAACAAATGAAGGTCTCATTTATTGTTTGTCTGACAAAAGATGAAGACCAACTGTTGGAGCCAATTAAAAATTAAGGCTTTGTTGAGAGACTTAGTTTATTTTTATTTTGATCAATCATATTCTAACATGTGGTAATTAAGTTAAAAAAAAATTAAATAATATGCTATTAGTATAATAACTAACTTTGCATAATATGTTAACCATATATATATATTTAACTTTACATATATAATTAAATATTATAATTATTTATAAATTAAATATGATTTAAGTATTTAATATAGTTATTTAAAAAATTATATTAAATAATTAAATTATATTTAATTTATTAATAATTATAATAATTAATTATAATTCTATTTAATTAATAATTTATATTAATTATTTAAATCATAATTAATATAAATAATTAAATTAATATTAAATATTAATTATATTATTATATTAAATTAGCCGTTGTAAAACTAGCTGTTGCAAAATTAGTCATTGGAAACTAGCCGTTATTATGTTACTGTTATCATCATTAACAAATTAATATTCTGTTACTATATATATACCACTTAGATACACTTCTATTCTCACACTTTCTACTACTCTTCTTCATCTTCCAAGTTTACAAAATCAAAGTTCTGCTAATATTATTTTTTGTTTGAAAGAATAGATCCAAACCAACTCAACTCTTTCTTCAATTACTTACAAAATTTTTCTCAAATTCCAAATACCCAACAATCTCAAACCGCAAACTCTCAAGTTCCAAATCAAAACTTCACACTACCGAATACATTTCAAAATCCAAATCAACAAAATCTTTCTAATTTCAATTTTCAAGCTCCTTATAATAATCAATTTCCTATATTCCAATCGCAAAACCAAAATTCACAAACACCACATTTTCCATTTTCATCCATATTTAACCCCTTTATCGGAAATGTTACTCCAACTTCCTTGCCGTTTCCAACTCAATTTAGTGCATCAAGACATAACTCATCTGGTGTTGGTGGCTCTTCTAACCCATCCTCTCAGAATCCTATACAATCTAGTCCAAATTCGCAATATTCAGAATTTGCCAACCCTCGTGGATTAGATGCTATCGACCTCAATGATGATGATATTGAAGATCGGAGGCAAGATAGTATTCAACACTGGCATTGAAAGAGGATGAAATGCTGATCAGTGCATGGTTATATATTTCAACTGACCCTATAGTTGGTACCGATCAAAAGGGGGAAACATTTTGGAGTCGAATTCATAGCTACTGTGTAGAATTTTGCTCCGACATGACAAGGGGGTTGTTGCATGTAAGAAACGATGGTATAAGATCAATAAGGCTGTTGCACAATTTGCTGGTTGCTACGATCAAGCTAGTCGAAATATAAGGAGTGGTTCAAACGCTGATGATATAAAGGAGTTGGCCTATAAACTTTATTCCACAAATTATGGTAAAAAATTCACTTTTGAGAGGCATTGGAACATGCTTCGGTTGGAGCAAAAATAGAGAAGCCAACTACCTACACAGAGTGGCAGCTCGAAGAGAACCAAGGTTAGTGCAACTGGAGCATACTCATCCTCATTAAATCCAGAAACACCGTTGGCTGACGAACTCGGTGTGGACTCTCCCGTTTGCCCACAAGGATCAAAGAAGAGCAAGCGAAAAGGTAAGAGAAAAGCACAAATGTTTGAAGATTTTAGCGAAAAGAAATCATCGGTTGTTAAAAAATTATCTCTCATGGAAGATATTAAGAATGTTAGAGAAAAGAAACTAATGGATAGGGAAAAAGAAAGAGAAGAGTAGAGGGAACATAGAGCAAATATTATGGCAATCAAAGAGAAGGAGTTACAAATTCAAGCGGCAAAGAAAGAACAAGAATTACAAGCTCAAGCGGCAATGAAAGAACAAGAATTACAAACTCAGAGGTATATTAAAGAAATGGAGATAAATGCAAAAGAAAGGGAAATGGAAAAGATGGCCAAGGAAAGGGAAAGGGAAATGGATATGCAAATACTTAATGCTGACACGTCTACAATGAGTGAAAAATGACGAGCTCTTCATGAGATTGCATGTGAGAAAATAATCGCCAAGTGGTTTACTTAATGGTTCCTTGTATTCGTAGAGTTATGTAGTATGTTCTTATTTTTATTGCGTATTACTGGTATGTGATGTAGTTTCTTTTATTTATTTTTGATGTAATTTTTTAAATTAGTCAATATTATTGTGCCGTTATTGTTCATGAAAGTGACCATTGCAAAACTAGCCGTTAAGTAGCCGTTGTAAACCTAGCCATTGAGGAGTAGGTACTTATTGCAGACACACTTATAAATATCAACTATCAATGACTCTGCAACTCCACTTCAACTCTTCTTTCTCATCTCGAAAGAGAACTAAAAATTACATTTCTAGATATGGCTAGAAATTTTGCAGATGAACAGGTGTATAATGCTGACATTTTTCGACGGAGATTTCGAATGAGAAGACATGTGTTCCTTCGGATAGTAAACGCTCTCTCAAACGTCTATCCATATTTCCAACAGAGGGTTGATGCAACTGGAAGAAGAGGCTTGTCACCACTCCAAAAATGTACCACTGCGATACGGATGTTAGCATATGGTGTAGCAGCTGATGCTGTTGATGATTATGTGCGCATAGGCGAGAGCAATACAATTGAATGCTTGGAAACATTCGTTGAAGGTGTCATTTCGGTGTTCGAGGATGAATACTTGCGAAAACCAAATCTAAATGACATTCGACGCCTGCTACAAATGCCAGAGGGTCGTGGCTTTCCTGACATGTTGGGTAGCATTGACTGCATGCATTGGCAATGGAAAAATTGTCCAAAGGCGTGGAAAGGTATGTACATGAGTGGTTATCATAGGGTTGCAACCATAGTACTTGAGGTTGTAGCATCTTCAGACCTTTGGATATGGCATGCGTTCTTTGGAGTTTCTGGTTCAAATAACGATATCAACATGTTAGATCGTTCTCCAGTGTTCGATGATATTCTAAATGACCGTACTCCGGAGGTAAATTATACTATTAATGGTAATAATTATACTATGGGATACTATTTAGCAGACGGTATTTATCCTGAATGGGCCACATTTGTCAAATCAATCTTAAAGCCACAAGGGGAAAAACGCAAGTTATTTGCACAATACCAAGAAGGGCAAAGAAAAGATGTGGAGCGAGCATTCGGAGTGTTGCAAGCACGCTTTGCAATTATACGTGGTCCAGCTCACTTTTGGGAAAAGAAGAAGCTTGTCAACATAATGAGAGCTTGTATTATATTGCATAATATGATTGTTGATGATGAAAGAGACACTTATGCAGAAAATTTTGTTCAAGGCTTAGAGTATGATGATGTCAAAAATGGCTTATTACAACCTCAGCTGGGAGAAGAAGATTTTGCACCATACCATCAATTTCTCCAGAGAAAGGCCAAACTTCGAAATAGGCAGCAGCATAGACAATTGAAAGAGGACTTGATTGAACACATATGGCAATTTCACAATGCTTGTCGTCAACTATAGAGCTTAATTATGTTTTTCTTTGTATTAAGTAATTTTACAAATTAGTGTAATCCCGAATTATATATTGTGTATTATTGTTATATATGAATTTATTTAATATTAATATCTTTTAATAGTGAATTATTTTTAAATTTATAAATTTAAATTATATTATTGAAAAAAATTAATTACATTAATTTTAAGTATTTTAATTAATTAATTAAGTGGGACTACAACAAGGACTAAAGTTAGTTCCTCCTAATGGAGAAGAGAGAGATGCTTTGAATTCCTATTTATTGTTTATGACGCAAAAGCTGATGTGGAGTGATAAACCACTATTTTATGGTTTATCTTGTACTCAATTGAGTGGATTTTATCAATCTTTCATACATTTGTTCATACAAAATGCATGTTTTACATTCTCCTTCCTGATTTTGTGCTATGATTGAAAATATGCTTCTTTGGACTTATATTTGCTAATATTAATCCTCTCTTATTACCATTCGATGCCTTGATATGTGTGTTAAGTGATTTCAGAGATTACAGGGCAGGAATAATCCAAAGGATGGAAAGGAAGCATGCAAAAGTGGAAGGAATACAAGAAGTTGAAGAAATTGCTAAGCTGTCCAGCCTGACCTCTTCGCACTCAAATGGTCATAACTTGAGCTACAGAGGTCCAAATGAGATGGTTTCAGTTGCGTTGGAAAGCTAACGTCTGGGGCTTCACAACGATATATAATTTGCCATAGCTGCCTAAAAGAACTGAGGATTGATGGTTTAGAAGTTATAATAAATACTCGTTGTAAGTATAGTTACTAAACCAAGCAATCAACCTTTCTTACATAAGTTTTGATTGTCACAAGTAACAAACCCCTTTTAAAATTGATAACCGAGTATTTAAACCTCGGGTCATCTTCTCAAGGAATTGCAGGGAGGTGTTCTTATTATTGGTTGAGTTTGTAAATTGGGAGTTTTTTTATGTATAAGATAAAAAGCGAGAATAGTAAATGGCAAGAAAGTAAATTGTATTAATTTAAATAGATAATAAAACTCTTGGCAAGGTATAAGAACTGGAAGTCCTATCCTTATCAATTGTGATGAGAATTGGATTTTAATCCCACTTTGTTAACCTCTAACCACTTTATAAATCAAGTGGATTAATTAGCTTAATCCTCAGGTCCTAGTCAATTCCTATGGAAAGACTAGAGTTATTGGAGCAACTCCCAATTTCAACCACTGCTTTATTTGACAGTTCAAGCGTTACCAATTACTTAACCCAAGCCAAAAGGGAGAAAATATCTAAATTAAATTAAAAGCATCAATATAAATAAAGCAAAGCAATCTTAAATCTGAAATACCACAAATAATATTAATTAAGAAAATCAATCTAAACATAAAGAGTTCATAAACTAAATTGATAAAATAAATAAAAGGAACATTGAACCTGAGAAGAAGTTGAAATCCTAAATCCTTTAAGAGGAATCCTAATCCTAAATCCTAAGAGAATGGAGAGAACATCTCTCTTTAAAAACTACATCTACTCCTAAAATTGTGAATTATGAAAGCTTGTTTATGAATGGATGCATTTCCCCACTTTATAGCCTCTAATCTGTGTGTTCTGGGCTGAAAACTTGGTCAAAAACAGCTCAGAAATTGCCCCCTGCGATTTCTGTTACGTTTAGGTCGCGAGAAAGTGATGCGGAGGCGTCGTTCACGCGTTCGCGCGGATTGCTATTCGCAGATACGAAGCGGGCGCGTCATTCACGCGTTTGCATCGCCTAACGTCGGGGCAGCTATGCCAAATTATATATCAAATCGAAGCCCCGGACGTTAGCTTTCCAATGCAACTGAAACCGCATCATTTGGACCTCTTTAGCTTAAGTTATGACCATTTGAATGCAGAGAGGTCAGGCTGGACAGCTTTAGCAGTTCCTTCAGTTTCTTGTATTCCTTCCACTTTTGCATGCTTCCTTTCCATCCTCTGAGCCATTCCTGCCCTGTAATCTCTGAAATCACTTAACACAGATATCAAGGCATCTAATGGTAATAAGAGAGGATTAAACATAGGGAACTTAAGGCCAAAGAAGCATGTTTTCAATCAAAGTACATAATTAGGAAGGCAAATGTAAAACCATGTAAATAGTATGAATAAGTAGGTAAAGAGTTGATAAAAACCACCTAATTGAGCACAAGATAAACCATAAAATAGTGGTTTATCACTGCCCCGAAGCCAGGCGACGCGAACGCGTGGATTACGCGGACGCGCGACCTGGCAGAAACGCAATCCACGCAAATGCGTGGACGACGCTTCCGCGTCACTTTCCCGCGACTTGTACGTACCAGAATACGCTGGGGGCAATTTCTGGGCTGTTTTTGACCCAGTTTTCGGCCCAGAAAACACAGATTAGAGGCTATAAAGTGGGAGAATGCATCCATTCATGAGGGTGTCTTCCATTATTCACTTTTCATTTTTTAGATGTAGTTTTAGAGAGAGAAGTTCTCTCCTCTCTCTTAGGATTTAGGATTAGGATTTCAATTTAGGATTAGAATTTCTCTTAAAGGAATTAGGATTTCTTCTTCTCAAATTCCAGGTTTAATATTCTTTTTATTTATTTTCTCAATTTAGTTTATGAACTCTTTATGTTTGGATTGATTTTCTTTTATTAATGCAATTTGAGGTATTTCAGAATTATGATTGCTTTCCTTTATTTATCTAAATAATTTAGATTTTTCCCTTTTGGCTTTGGTTGATTAATTGGTAACTCTTGAGTTGTCAAACTCATCGTGATTGATAATTTTTATCTTTGCTGATTGATTTAAATTCCTATAACTCTAGTCTTTCCTTAGGAGTTGACTAGGACTTTAGATGTTAAATTGATTTATCCACTTGACTTACCTTCATAGTTAGAGGTTGACTTAGTGGGGAGCAAAATATAATTCTCATCACCATTGATAAGGATAACTAGGATAGGACTTCTAATTTTCATACCTTGCCAAGAGTTTTATTATTTATTTAAATTAATTCCTTACAATTTACTTTCTCGCCATTTACTATTCTTGCTTTTTATCTTATACATTAAAAACCCAAAAATATATCTTTTTTCATAACCAATAATAAATCATACCTCCCTGCAATTCCTTGAGAAGACGACCTGAGGTTTAAATACTCGGTTATCAATTTTATTGGGTTTGCTTAAGTGACAAACAAAACTTTTGTAAGAAAGGAATTCTTGTCGGTCCAGAAGCTATACTTACAACGCGAATTTATTTGCAAAAATTCTAGATCGCGTGAGAGTTTCATTCTTCATGGAGTTACTTTTTATGATAGGTGGGTCATAAACAGGAACTGGGATGAGTTCCCTTCTGGAGATGGTCTTATGGAGGAGGATAAACTAGAAACTTTAAGTCGTGATCGTTCAACCATATTGATAAATCCCAATTTTGTGGTTTATCTTGTACTTATTTTAGGGGATTTTATCACCTTTTCCCACATTTATTCAATGAAATAGCTTGGTTTTGCAATTCTCCCTTGATTTGTGCTTAAATGTGAAAACATACTTTTTAGGCCCTTAAATTGATGATTTTAACTCACCTTAACTCCATTCGATGCCTTGATGTGTTTGTTGAGTGATTTCAAGTTCATAAGGCAAGTATCGGATGGAAGAAGTGAGGAGAAAAGCATGCAAAGCGGGAGAACTCATGAAGAAATGAAGGAACCGCAAAGTTGTCAAGCCTGACCTCTTTGCACTCAATCGACCATAACTTGAGCTACAGAGGTCCAAATGAGGCAGTTTCAGTTGCGTTGGAAAGCTAACATCTGGGGCTTAGAAATGATATAAAATTTGCTATAGTTGCCTGAGGTATAGGGGTGCGCACGCGCACTGTACGCGTACACGCTGATTGGTGCATGTGATTTACTAAAAGCAACTCGTGGCCAGCGATTTCTAGAACATTTTGGGCCCAATCCAACGCATTTCTAATGCTATTTCATGCAGAATTCAAGCTTGGGCAAGGGGGGGAGCAATTTTTTGTAACTTAGCATCATGTAGGTTAGTTTCTAGAGAGAGAAGCTCCCTATTCTCTCTAGAATTAGGATTCTTAGGTTAATCTCTCTTAGATCTAGATTTGATTTCATGATTTCATCTCATTTCCTTTATGAATTCTTGCTTCTACACTTTCATTCTCATGGTTTGTAGTGTTAATTTACTTTCATGTCTCTTTTATGTTCATGAATGCTCTGCGTTGGATTTGATTTACATTTAATGCAATTTGATTTTGATGTTTCTTTTTATTGATGAATTGAGTTGTGAATTTACTTTCCTTGTTATTGGTAGTTGTTAGATTTATCATTCTTGCACATTTATTATGCTTTTATTGTACACCCACCAAGTGTTTGACAAAATACTTGGTTGGGCTTTAGAGTAGATTTTGAGCATTCTTGGCTTGGAAAGAGTAATTAGGCAATCTTGAGTCATGGAAACCCAACTCATATTGAAGATCTAGAGTTGTTAGCTAGTATTGTTTCCATTAACTCTAATCTCTTGCTAATTCAATTAGTGAGTTGATTAGGACCTTTGGATTGAGATTAGCTAGTCTTGTTAGACTTTCTTCGAGTGTGAAGATAATATGATACCTTCTTCCATCTTCGGGGATGACGTAATGAGATAGATCTTGCTATTATTGTGATATGATTGATTTGTCTCGTTTGACATTCTCCCTATATGAAGATAACATGATACCTTCTTTCATTTGTTGGAGTTGACTAAATAAGATGAATTGATCATTGTATGACTAGGATAGAACGCCTATGATCTCGATTGTTGCCATGAATGTCTCTCTCTTTATTACTTGCTTTCTCTTATTTACTTGTCTTCTTTAAATACTTGCTTGATTTACTTTTCTTGTCATTTATTTCTTGCCCTTTTACCAAACCAAACCCCTTCCACATTCATAGCCAATAATTGATCACTTCATTGCAATTCCTTGTGAGATGACCCGTAGTCTAAATACTTCGGTTAATTTTCATTGGGGTTTGTACATGTGACAAAACCATATTTTAATTTGATGTGAGAGTTATTTGTTGGCTTAGAGCTATGCTTACAACGAAGAAATTCCTTTCTTTAAGAAGAAAATCTAGACCGACAGCAATTTTTATATCAAATTAATGGCGCCGTTGCCGAGGAATTGCAATGGTGCTATGTTATTGGCTATTGTATATATTGTGAATAGCTTTATTTTTGGGTTTGTTTGTTAGTTTTTGCTAGTTTTAGGATTTAGTTTTCTTGTTTCTTGTTAGCTTTTGTTTTTATTTTCTCTTATCACCATGAATTCTCATCACTTTGGCTATGAATTTGGTTCAAACTATATTGTAGGAGATGGAATTTACAATGATAACATGCATCAAGGAATTGGAGATCAAAGTTTGGCAAGAGTAATTGGGGACATGACTACTATCCTCACGGAGATGCGTGACGACCAAAGGGAATTTATTGCCACCCGAGCTGCCCAAGCGCCACCCCAACGTGACTACTCTTCTGATTCTTATGGGTATGCTCCTTATCCTAATGCATACCAATCTAATGTATGTGATGACCCTCATTGTGATTGTCAACCACAACCACTACATACATATGAACCCCCTCCTCAATATAGCCCTCCACCATACTCACAAGCCTCATACCACCATTCACCTCCACATGATCCCAACCTATACACACCATACCAACCACCATATGAACCATATCTAGAACCACCACCATTCCAATATCAATACTCCCATGAACCACAAAGTCCACACACACCACCTCAAGGATTTCACCAATATGAACCACCTTCCAATTATAACAACCTTCCTTCAAACAATAAACTCTCTCTTCCACCATCACCTTCCGATGAAGCCTCCATGCTAGAATTGAGAGATCTTGAATCACATATCTTAAGGCGACACGAGAATGATGAAAAGAAGTGTGAGGAGTTAAGAGCAAAAATGGCTATCATGGTAGAAGCCATTGGAAACATAGTCTCATCCCGGCTAAGCCTATGCGATCAAGGCACTCCCATTGTTGAATGTAGAGAAGCAACCAATGAGCTTAGTGAGGGAGTGAACTTGAAGCTCCAAGGTGAAGAAGAGGAGTTAAAGCAAGAAATGCAACAAGAGGAGGAGGTAGAGATTATTGAACAAGAGAAAGTAGTGGTTGGAGCCTTAGGATATGTTGAGTACATAGAGAAATCACAAATTGAAGAGCCTTCTTCCATGGAGTTTGAAGTTGATGTTGAGGAGGAGAGTGCACAACCTCCAAGGCACAATGTGATTGAAGAATTGGAAGAAGTGTCCCAAGTAATAGGCCCTCCTATTTATGATGATTCCATACCAACATATGATCCTTTTGAGCTTGAAGAATCCTTTCCCACTATGCTCGGAATTGATGATGAGGTAGATTTCACTTAACCTCCTATGTATGATTTGAGTGATGGGGAAGAGCTAGAGGACATTGGTGAAGAAGAATGTGAACTTGAGGAAGCTTGGCAAGAGGTAGAGCATGAAGTATCTTGCCAAGTGGTGGAAGCCTTCCAAAAAGGATGGACGGGAGTGGAGCGTGTTTTGTCAAGACCGTTGGGAACTCCTCCACCTAGGTTGTCATCTAATCCTTCATTTGAGTGGATAAAACTTCTAACTCTTAGCTTTATTATCCTACTTGAAATTGCTTTTCTTGAAACAGATGGCCAACTTAGAGCACTTTGTGGAATTAAGCGAAAGAGGAGGATGTTTAGTGGTTGGCGTTGTAAGTCTAGGCTCATTATGGTTGGAAGCTCAAAATTGAGGAGCATGGATTGGTGTAGTACCCAATTGAATGGGTCTAGAAGGATAGTTTGGTTCTTCCATGAGAATTCATCTCTCTTGCCACCTGGAGGAAATCACCATGATCAACTCAAGGACGGGTGTGAAAACAAAGTGTGGGATCCCGGATCGCAGAAGGAAGATTAACTTTAGGAGCCTATGGTTTGTGAAGAACTCCATCAAAGCTAGGAGTTATTAACCTTGAATGATGAAGCACAATGGAAGTCCAAGCATTGGTGGATGTTCAAGGATGGATTCAAGCACAAGCCACCTTGATGAGGAGCTCCCCATAAGTCCAACTTAAGGACAATAAACAAAAGTGCTAGGTGGGAGACAACCCACCATGGTACACTCTTTCCTTTTTCTCTTTTGTACATATTAGTAAAATAGGTTTAATTTTATATTTTGTTTGATTAGTTGAGTTTAATTGGGAGTCTAGTACGTTAAATAAGGTTTTGTGGTGTTTTGGTAGCTGTTTGGAGGTTTGGTGCAAAAACATAGAAAATTTTTGAAAAAATAGAGCATCATCCACGCGCATGCGTGCTTTACGCGTACGTGTGAATCAAGCAATTTCGGCCATCCACGCGCACGCGTCATGTACGCGTACGCGTGGATTGAATTTTTCCACCCCTCCATACATTCACCTGAGAGTTGTGCCTGAAGTGTGCCAACTTTGTGCCCCAGGGCACGCGCACGCGTACCTTGCGTGTACGCATCGAATCTCTGCTTTGTCATGCACGCGTACGCGTCAGCCACGCGTATGCGTCGCTTCCATTTCATCAATCCACGCTTACGCGCACATGACGCGCACGCGTGGATTGCCATGTTTCACGCACCTTCTTTTCTTCTCTTCTTTCCATTTCTTTCCTTCTTCTCTTCTCTTTCCACCCCTCAATCATCACCCAACACTACCAAACACCATCCATAACCACTTCTTTTAGTTAGTTAGTTAGTTGTTTAATTAGCACATTCTCATTTTGTTTTCTATTTTTCTTTATAAGTGTTGGATTATTAATCTTATTTACTGTTTACTGCTGCTTATTACTAATAGGATGTTAGTTTAACATCATTGATGTTAATTGTCATTGTTGGATTCTTTGTTGAGGTTATATTTGGTTACTTGGTTCGGGACTTTTTATGTTTAATGCTTTTGAATACCAAGTACATGTTACGTTGCCTTCATGCATCTTAACTCTTTGAATTGCATGTTTTGGCCACCATGCTTTCATTATCCATTGTTAGGCAATTGTACATTATCAATGCATTTTTTTAGGATGCTTGTTTAGAGCATCACTTATTTTATGCATTGAGATTGTAGAGTTGTGAAGTTGGATCGGAAGCTTACCTAGTGACATATTTTTGAGCTTCTCAAGCTTTGTGGACCATGCTTGCTATGTGATTGATTTTCACTTCTATCCTCTTTTTCCTAAGTGCCATAGCATCCATGTGTTTCACCTCTATGTCACTTAGGTATGGCAACAACTTCAATATGTGTCATTGATTGTTGTGTGAGTTGCATATACCATTTTGTTCATGATGAGCGGATATTTTATACGCTTTTTGGGGTTAATTTCATATAGTTTTGAGTATGTTTTAGTTAGTTTTTAGTTTATTTCCATTAGTTTTTAGGAAAAATTCATATTTCTGGACTTTACTATGAGTTGTGTGTTTTTTTGTAATTTCAGGTATTTTTCTGGCTGAAATTGAAGGAGCTGAGCAAAAATCTGATTCAGGTTGAAAAAGGACTGCTGATGCTGTTGGATTCTGACCTCCCTGCACTCAAAGTGGATTTTCGGGAGCTACAGAACTCGAAATGGCGTGCTTCCAATTGCGTTGGAAAGTAGACATCCAGGGCTTTCCAGCAATATATAATAGTCCATACTTTGCACAAGGAAAGACGACGTAAACTGGCGTTCAACGCCAGTTCTCTGCCCAATTCTGGCGTCCAGCGCCAGAAAAGGATCAAAAGCTGGAGTTGAACGCCCAAACTGGCACAAAAACTGGCGTTCAACTCCACAAATGGCCTCTACACGTGACTCACTTAAATCTCAGCCCCAGCACACACCAAGTGGGCCCCATAAGTGGATCTCTGCATCATCCATCATAATCCACTCATATTTTGTAACCCTAGGCTACTAGTTTAGTATTTAAACAACTTTCAGAGACTTATTTTGTATCTCATAACATTTCAGATCTAACTTTGTATTCTCTGATGGCATGAGTCTCTAAACCCCATTGTTGGGGGTGAGGAGCTCTGCTGTGTCTCGATGAATTAATGCAAGTATTTCTGTTTTCTATTCAAACACGCTTGTTCCTATCTAAGATGTTCATTCGCGCTTAACTGTGATGAAGGTGATGATCAGTGACATTCATCACCTTCCTCAAACCATGAACGTGTGCCTGACAACCACCTCCGTTCTATATACGATTGAATGAGTATCTCTTAGATTCCTTAATCAGAATCTCCGTGGTATAAACTAGAACTGATGGCGGCATTCATGAGAATCCGGAAAGTCTAAACCTTGTCTGTGGTATTCCGAGTAGGATTCAAGGATTGAATGACTGTGACGAGCTTCAAACTCCTGAAGGCTGGGCGTTAGTGACAGATGCAAAAGGATAATAAATCCTATTCCAACCGGATCGAGAACCAACCGGTGATTAGCCGTGCTGTGACAGAGCGCGTGAGCGTAGTTTTCACTGGAAGGATGGAAGGTAGCCATTGACAACGGTGATCCACCAACACACAGCTTGCCATAGGGGGACGTGCGTGTGTGAATCAGAAGACAGAGGAAAGCAGAGATTCAGAAGACAAAGCATCTCCAAAACTCCAACATATTCTCCATTACTGCACAACAAGTAATCTTTAATTTATGCTCTCTTGGTTATTCACAATTCAACTGATAAACATAATTGACTTCCTGACTAAGAATTACAAGATAACCATAGATTGCTTCAAACCAACAATCTCCGTGGGATTCGACCCTTACTCACGTGAGGTATTACTTGGACGACCCAGTGCACTTGCTGGTTAGTTGTATCGAAGTTGTGACAGACTGTAAAACTAGATCAGAGTATCTGGCCTAAGAAGCCATTACCAGAGATCACAATTTCATGCACCAAGTTTTTGGCGCCGTTGCCGGGGATTGTTCGTGTTTGGACAACTAACGGTTTATTTTGTTGCTTAGATTAGGAAAAATCTTTCCTTTTTTTTGGTTTAGAGTCTTTTATTATTTATCCCTTATTAAAATACTTTAAATTTATAGCTCAGTTAGTTAGAACGTGGTGTTTATGTTCATGGTAATTGGCTATCATATTTTTAAAAACCTTTTTCAAAAATAATTTTTTCTATTAAATCCTGTGCCAAACTTTAAGTTTGGTGTTTTCTTGTTGATTTCCCTTTGGTTTTCAAAAATTTTGGCTTGGTTTTCTAAAAAAATTTTAAGTTCGGTGTTCTTTCTTCGTGTTCTTGAGTTTTCCTTGTGACTTGATTTTAAAATTTTTAAGTTTGGTGTTCCTTGGTGTTTTCCCTCCAAAATTTTCGAAAATAGGGAGCATTAGATCTAAAAATTTTAAATCTTGTGCTATCTTATTGTTTTTCTCTCTCCTCTTTAAATTCAAAAATATCTTTTCTCTCTATTTTAAAAACAAATTTTCGAAAATTATATAAAAAAAAAAATTTTTAAAATCTTTTCCAAATCATATCTTTTTCAAAACTTTCTAACCACTTGTTCTCTCCTCACTTTTTCGAAAATCATAATTTTTGTTATTTTTATTTTTGGTTAAGTTGTCCTCTTTCCATAAAATAAAATAATTAAAAAGGTAAATTAGTCCAAGTTATATCCATATATCCATCATGGACATAAATGGAAATGAACAGTCCAGGAGGACTTTGGGGTCATATTCTAACCCCTCTACTGCTTCATATGGGAGTAGCATCTGCATACCCTCTATTGGAGTCAGTAACTTTGAGTTGAATCCTCAGCTCATTATCATGGTGCAGCAAAGTTGCCAGTATTCCGGTCTTCCACAGGAAGAACCTACAGAGTTTCTGGCACAATTTTTACAAATTGCTGACACAGTATATGATAAGGAAATAGATCAGGATGTCTACAGACTATTACTGTTTTCATTTGCTGTAAAAGATCAAGCTAAGAGGTGGTTAAATAACCAACCTAAGGCTAGCATAAGAACATGGAAACAGCTGACAGAAAAATTCCTGAATCAGTATTTTCCCCCAAAAAGGATGACACAGCTAAGGCTGGACATCCAAGGCTTTAAACAAGGAGATAATGAATCTCTTTATGATGCCTGGGAGAGATACAGAGAGATGCTACGAAAATGCCCCTCTGAAATATTTTCAGAATGGGTTCAGTTAGACATCTTCTACTATGGGCTTGCAGAAGGAGCTCAGATGTCTCTAGATTACTCAGCTGGTGGATCTATCCATATGAGAAAGACAATTGAAGAGGCTCAAGAGCTCATTGATACAGTTGCCAGGAATCAGCATCTGTATCTAAGCAGCAACCCTTCCATGAATGAAGAGGTTAAAACAGTAACTGCTGAATTCAGTACTGTAAAACAAGCTGCTGAATTCAATCAGCAATTGGATTTTCTAACAAAGCAGCTAGCTGAATTCAAAGACAGGCTACAGGAGACAAGGATAGCTAATATACATATGGACGAACAGCTTAAGCAAACAAAGCAGCAGCTATCAAGGCAAATAGCAGAAGAATGCCAAGCAGTTCAATTAAGAAGTGGGAAAATATTAAATACCCCACCTCAAGGCATCAAAAATTCAAGAAATGAGCGACCCACCAAAGATTCACCTGAGGGTAGTAAGAGCCCAGGGAAAAATAATTCTGGCACTAAAACGCCAGAAAATGGGTGGAAGGCTGGCGCTGAACGCCCAGATCATGCCCAAAACTGGCGTTCAGCGCCAGAAACAAGGCAGGATTGGCGTTCAACGCCAGAAATGGGCAAGAATCTGGCGTTGAACGCCCAAATGGGGCAGAATCCAGCGTTGAACGCCCAAAATGGGCACATTTCAGGCGTTCAGGCGCCAGGAACAGACAGTGAGCTGGCGTCTAACGTCACTCCAGCTTCTGACTCTGGCACTCAATTGCCAGTGAGGGATCAGACACACACAAGTGCTGACAACAACCCTTCTAAAAAGGCTTCTTTAACCACTAAGGTTGAAGAATATAAAGCCAAGATACCTTATCCTCAAAAACTCCGGAAAGAGGAGCAGGATAAGCAATTTGCTCGCTTTGCAGATTATCTAAGGACTCTTGAAATAAAGATTCCATTTGCAGAGGCACTTGAGCAAATACCTTCTTATGCCAAGTTCATGAAAGAAATCTTGAGTCATAAAAAGGAGTGGAGAGAAACAGAAAGAGTTCTCCTCACTGAAGAATGCAGTGCAGTCATTCTGAAAAGTTTTTCTGAAAAGCTTAAAGACCCTGGGAGTTTTCTGATACCATGCATATTAGAAGGTGATTGCACCAAGACAGCTTTATGCGATCTTGGGGCAAGCATCAACCTAATACCTACATCCACTATCAGGAAGCTTGGCTTAACTGAAGAAGTTAAACCAACCCGGATATGTCTCCAACTTGCTGATGGTTCCACTAAATACCCATCAGGAGTGATTGAAGACATGATTGTCAGAGTTGGGCCATTCGCCTTTCCCACTGACTTTGTTGTGCTGGAAATGGAGGAGCACAAGAGTGCTACTCTCATTCTAGGAAGACCCTTCCTAGCAACTGGACGATCCCTCATTGACGTCCAACAGGGGGAAATAACCCTGAGAGTCAATGATGATGAGTTTAAGTTGAACGCTGTCAAAGCCATGCAACATCCAGACACATCAACAGACTGCATGAAAGTTGATCTCATTGACTCTTTGGTAGAAGAGATCAACATGGCTGAGAGTCTCGAATCAGAGTTGGAAGACATCTTTAAAGATGTTCAGCCTGATTTGGAGGATTCAGAGGACATGAAAGAGCCTCTGAACTTTCTTCTGAAAGAGGAAAAACCTCCTAAACCCGAGCTCAAGCCACTACCACCATCCTTGAAATATGCATTTCTGGGAGAAGGTGACACTTTTCCAGTAATCATAAGCTCTGCTTTAAATTCACAGGAAGAGGAAGCACTTATTCAAGTGCTAAGGACACACAAGACAGCTCTTGGGTGGTCCATAGGTGACCTTAAGGGCATAAGCCCAGCTAGATGCATGCACAAAATCCTATTGGAGGATAATGCCAAACCAGTGGTTCAACCACAGAGGCGGCTAAATCCAGCCATGAAGGAAGTGGTGCAGAAAGAGGTCACCAAATTACTAGAGGCTGGGATTATTTATCCCATTTCTGATAGTCCCTGGGTGAGCCCTGTTCAAGTCGTCCCAAAAAAGGGAGGAATGACAGTGATTCATAATGAAAAAAATGAACTGGTTCCTACAAGAACAGTTACAGGGTGGCGCATGTGTATTGACTACAGAAGGCTCAATACAGCCACCAGAAAGGATCATTTTCCTTTACCATTCATAGACCAGATGCTAGAAAGACTAGCAGGTCATGATTATTACTGCTTTTTGGATGGCTACTCAGGCTATAACCAGATTGCAGTAGATCCCCAGGATCAAGAGAAAACAGCATTCACATGTCCATCCAGAGTGTTTGCTTATAGAAGGATGCCCTTTGGGCTATGCAATGCACCTGCAACCTTCCAGAGATGCATGCTCTCTATTTTCTCTGATATGGTGGAAAAATTTCTGGAAGTCTTCATGGATGACTTCTCAGTATATGGAGACTCATTCAGCTCCTGTCTTGATCACCTGAAACTTGTTCTGAAAAGATGCCAAGAAACCAACCTAGTTTTAAACTGGGAAAAGTGTCACTTCATGGTGACTGAAGGAATTGTTCTTGGGCATAAAATCTCAAACAAGGGAATAGAGGTGGATCAAGCAAAAATAGAGGTAATTGAAAAATTACCACCACCTGCCAATGTTAAGGCAATCAGAAGCTTTCTGGGGCATGCAGGATTCTATAGGAGGTTTATAAAGGATTTTTCAAAAATCGCAAAACCTCTAAGCAATCTGCTAGCTGCTGACACGCCATTTGTGTTTGACACAGAGTGCCTGCAGGCGTTTGAAACGCTGAAAGCTAAGCTGGTCACAGCACCAGTCATTTCTGCACCAGACTGGACATTACCATTTGAGCTAATGTGTGATGCCAGTGATCATGCCATTGGTGCAGTATTGGGACAGAGGCATGACAAGCTTCTGCATGTCATTTATTATGCCAGTCGCGTTTTAAATGATGCCCAGAAAAATTACACAACCACAGAAAAGGAATTACTTGCAGTGGTTTACGCCATTGATAAGTTCAGATCCTACTTAGTAGGATCAAAGGTGATTGTGTACACTGACCATGCTGCTCTTAAGTATCTACTCACAAAGCAGGATTCAAAACCCAGGCTCATCAGATGGGTATTGCTTCTGCAAGAGTTTGATATAGAAATAAGAGACAGAAAAGGGATAGAGAACCAAGTAGCTGATCATCTGTCCCAGATAGAGCCAGTGGAAGGGACGTCTCTCCCCTTTCTTGAGATCTCTGAGACGTTCCCTGATGAGCATCTATTTGCCATTCAGGAAGCACCATGGTTTGCCGATATTGCAAACTATAAAGCTGCAAGGTTCATACCCAAGGAGTACAATAGAATACAAAAGAAGAAATTAGTTACTGATGCAAAGTACTACTTGTGGGATGAGCCCTATCTCTTTAAGAGATGTGCAGACGGAATTATCCGTAGGTGTGTCCCCAGAGAGGAAGCACAGAGAATCCTATGGCATTGCCATGGATCTCAATATGGAGGCCATTTCGGAGGTGAGCGAACAGCCACCAAGGTCCTCCAATGTGGCTTCTATTGGCCCACACTCTATAAAGATTCCCGAGAGTTTGTACGTAATTGTGACAGTTGCCAAAGAGCTGGTAATCTGCCTCATGGTTACGCCATGCCTCAACAAGGAATCTTGGAAATAGAGTTGTTTGATGTATGGGGAATTGACTTCATGGGACCTTTCCCACCATCATACTCAAACACTTATATTCTGGTGGCAGTTGACTATGTATCAAAATGGGTTGAGGCTATTGCCACACCCAACAATGATACTAAAACAGTGCTGAAGTTCCTCCAGAAACATATCTTTAGCAGGTTTGGTGTCCCTAGAGTACTAATCAGTGATGGGGGCACTCACTTCTGCAATAAACAGCTTTACTCTGCCATGGTTCGGTATAGAATTCGCCACAAGGTGGCCACTCCATATCATCCACAAACCAATGGGCAAGCTGAAGTCTCTAATAGAGAATTAAAGAGAATCCTGGAACGGACAGTAAATACCCGTAGAAAGGATTGGGCAAGGAGCTTGGATGATGCTCTGTGGGCTTACAGAACAGCATTCAAGACCCCTATAGGGACCTCTCCATACCAACTGGTGTATGGTAAGGCATGTCACCTGCCCGTGGAACTGGAACATAAGGCCTACTGGGCAACCAGATTCCTAAACTTTGATGCCAAATTAGCAGGAGAAAAAAGATTGCTCCAGCTAAATGAGCTAGAGGAGTTCAGATTCACAGCTTTCGAAAATGCCAAGCTATATAAAGAAAAATAAAAAAAAGTGGCATGACAGAAAGCTGTCATCTAGAATCTTTGAACCAGGACAGAAGGTTCTGTTGTTTAACTCTAGACTCAGGCTATTCCCCGGGAAACTGAAATCCCGGTGGAGGGGACCATACGTGATTACAAGTGTATCACCATATGGTTATGTGGAGCTTCAAGATATTGATTCTGATAAGAAGTTCATTGTCAATGGACAGAGAATCAAGTATTATCTAGAAGGCAACATTGAGCAAGAATGCTCAAGGCTGAAGCTAGATTAAAAGCTCAGCAAGGTCCAGCTAAGGACATTAAAGAAGCGCTTGTTGGGAGGCAACCCAATTTTTATTTACTTTCATGTTTTTTTATGTTTTGTTAGGTTCATGATCATGTGGAGTCACAAAACAAATATTAAAAATTGAAAACGGAATCAAAAACAGCAGAAGAAAAATCACACCCTGGAGGAAGCACCTGTCTGGCGTTCAACGCCAGAACAGAGCATGGTTCTGGCGCTGAACGCCCAAAATGGGCAACATCCTGGCGCTGAACGCCCAGACCAAGCATGGTTCTGGCGTTCAATGCCAGAAATGGCTAGTAAATGGGCGTTGAACGCCCAAAATGGGCACCAACCTGGCGCTGAACGCCCAGAGTTGTGTGCAAGGGCATTTTGCATGCCCAAATTGGTGCAGGGATGTAAATGCCTTGACACCTCAAGATCTGTGGACCTCACAGGATCATTTCAAGATCTGTGGACCCCACAGGATCCCCACCTTCCCTCCTCATAATCCTAGTTTTTTTTTCTTTCCACATCTTCTTTTTCATCTATTTCCTCTTCTTTTGCTCGAGGGCGAGCAACATTCTAAGTTTGGTGTGGTAAAACAATTATGTGAAGGATCTATAGCTCAGTGGTAGAACATGTGGCTGCAAATCAAGAGATACTTCAGGGGATGCACTTCCCTCCACATAATTATTGGAAGCAACTGAGGATAGAAATACCAAAAATCACTAGGAATCAAGCCACAAAGGCAAGGAAGAGACATAAAAGAGCTCAAGAACATCATTGGTGCCTCAAGAAGGAAATGCCATCATCACTAAGGTGGACTCGTTCCTTGTTCTTACTTTCTCTGTTTTTCGTTTTCTCTATGTTAAGTGCTTATCTATGTTTGTGTCTTCATTACATGATCATTAGTAGTAATTAGTGTCTAGTTTGATTTTATCCCCAATTAAGTTATAGTCTATTTTTCTCATCATCAGTAAACATGAATAAAATAGTAGATCTTTTGAATAAGAGGCAATAAAATTTCGAGTTTTTAATAAGAAAAATTTTAAATAGTAACATGTGGTGGCAACGCTTCCTGTCTTCTGAATGAATGCTTGAACAGTGCATATGTCTTTTGAATTTGTTGTTTAAGACTGTTAAATATGTTGGCTCTTGAAAGAATGATGAACATGAAACATGTTATTGATAATCTGAAAAATCATAAAAATGATTCTTGAAGCAAGAAAAAGCAGCAAAGAACAAAGCTTGCAGAAAAAAATATATATATGTATATTAAAATAGGCGAAAAAAATAGAAAGAAAAAGAAAAACCAAGCAGAAAAAGCCAAAAGCTCTTAAAACCAAGAGGCAAGAGCAAAAAGCCAATAACCCTTAAAACCAAAAGGCAAGGGCAAATAAAAAGGATCCCAAGGCTTTGAGCATTAGTGGATAGGAGGGCCTAAAGGAATAAAATCCTGGTCTAAGCGGCTAAACTAAGATGTCCCTAACCATGTGCTTGTGGCGTGAAGGTGTCAAGTGAAAACTTGAGACTGAGCGGTTAAAATCAAGGTCCAAGGCAAAAAGAAGAGTGTGCTTAAGAACTCTGGACACCTCTAATTGGGGACTTTAGCAAAGCTGAGTCACAATCTAAAAGGTTCACCCAATTATGTGTCTGTGGCATTTATGTATCCGGTGGTAATACTGGAAAACAAAGTGCTTAGGGCCACGGCCAAGACTCATAAAACAGCTGTGTTCAAGAATCATCACACTGAAATAGGAGAATCAATAACACTATCTGAATTCTAAGTTCCTATAGATGCCAATCACTCTGAACTTCAATGGATAAAGTGAGATGCCAAAACTGTTCAGAAGCAAAAAGCTACTAGTCCCGCTCATCTAATTAGAATCTGAGCTTCACTCAAAAACTCTGAGATATTATTGCTTCTCAACCTATTAGTCTTCTATTTTATTTGTCTCGTTGCTTGAGGACAAGCAACAGTTTAAGTTTGGTGTTGTGATGAGCGGATATTTTATACGCTTTTTGGGGTTAATTTCATATAGTTTTGAGTATGTTCTAGTTAGTTTTTAGTTTATTTCCATTAGTTTTTAGGAAAAATTCATATTTCTGGACTTTACTATGAGTTGTGTGTTTTTCTGTAATTTCAGGTATTTTTCTGGCTGAAATTGAAGGAGCTGAGCAAAAATCTGATTCAGGCTGAAAAAGGACTGCTGATGTTGTTGGATTCTGACCTCCCTGCACTCAAAGTAGATTTTCTGGAGCTACAGAACTCGAAATGGCGTGCTTCTAATTGCGTTGGAAAGTAGACATCCAGGGCTTTCCAGCAATATATAATAGTTCATAGTTTTCACAAGGAAAGACGACGTAAACTGGCGTTCAACGCCAGTTCTCTGCCCAATTCTGGCGTCCAGCGCCAGAAAAGGATCAAAAGCTGGAGTTGAACGCCCAAACTGGCACAAAAACTGGCGTTCAACTCCACAAATGGCCTCTGTACGTGACTCACTTAAATCTCAGCCCCAGCACACACCAAGTGGGCCCCAGAAGTGGATCTCTGCATCATCCATCATAATCCACTCATATTTTGTAACTCTAGGCTACTAGTTTAGTATTTAAACAACTTTCAGAGACTTATTTTGTATCTCATAACATTTCAGATCTAACTTTGTATTCTCTGACGGCATGAGTCTCTAAACCCCATTGTTGGGGGTGAGGAGCTCTGCTGTGTCTCGATGAATTAATGCAAGTATTTCTGTTTTCTATTCAAACACGCTTGTTCCTATCTAAGATGTTCATTCGCGCTTAACTGTGATGAAGGTGATGATCAGTGACATTCATCACCTTCCTCAAACCATGAACGTGTGCCTGACAACCACCTCCATTCTATATCCGATTGAATGAGTATCCGTGAGATCTCTTAATCAAAATCTCCGTGGTATAAGCTAGAACTGATGGCGGCATTCATGAGAATCTGGAAAGTCTAAACCTTGTCTGTGGTATTCCGAGTAGGATTCAAGGATTGAATGACTGTGACGAGCTTCAAACTCCTGAAGGCTGGGCGTTAGTGATAGATGCAAAAGGATAATAAATCCTATTCCAACCGGATCGAGAACCAACCGGTGATTAGCCGTGCTGTGACAGAGCGCGTGAGCGTAGTTTTCACTGGAAGGATGGAAGGTAGCCATTGACAACGGTGATCCACCAACACACAGCTTGCCATAGGGGGACGTGCGTGTGTGAATCAGAAGACAGAGGAAAGCAGAGATTCAGAAGACAAAGCATCTCCAAAACTCCAACATATTCTCCATTACTGCACAACAAGTAATCTTTAATTTATGCTCTCTTGGTTATTCACAATTCAACTGATAAACATAATTGACTTCCTGACTAAGAATTACAAGATAACCATAGATTGCTTCAAACCAACAATCTCCGTGGGATTCGACCCTTACTCATGTGAGGTATTACTTGGACAACCCAGTGCACTTGCTGGTTAGTTGTATCGAAGTTGTGACAGACTGTAAAACTAGATCAGAGTATCTGGCCTAAGAAGCCATTACCAGAGATCACAATTTCGTGCACCAGTTCACTAAGTCTACTTACACATCAATCAATGTCCATGCATTATCCAATTTCACAATTGCTTGATTTTTGCTTGAATGCTTTCATGCTTCTTCACTACTTGTTTGGTTGTCTTAACCTACAAGTCTTTTAAAGTATCCCAAGCACACTAGAATGAGTGAAGTGCATGTTCTCTTTTGTGTAATTGTGACATCACTTTTATACTAGCGTGTGTGTGTTATAAACCGCGCGCAATTTTAGAACCCATACACCTATTTTTTATTAATGTCACACTAATTCACTCACTCCATTCTAGTGGTTCTCACCTCATTCCAACAATTCACGCTTCCTTGCTTTTGTATGTTTTCATCTTACGGTGTTTATTTTATTTTTCATGATTGATGCACCATAAGCAAAAATGGAAGCGGAAGGAAGAACATGCAGCACCGGTTAACCCGCCAGCTGAAGGTGGCAACTCGGAAAGTCGCCGTACCCCCTTGCTCATTTTTAGTGCACCGAGGACGGTGCAAACTTTTAAGTGTGGAGAGGTCGTCCGACCATTCGGCATTTTTGGGCAACACGTTTCTAATCCCAACACTCTTGCATTTCATTTTAGGATTTTTAGTTGCACTTTCTCATTTTGCATATGTATATATTAAGTTTAGTCAAAATCATGATATTTTCCAAGGATTTTATCTATAGGGCACCCCTATTGATTGAAAATTTTTTTTAGAACTTGCTTTAATTATATACTTTGTGGATCATGTTTTAAGCTAAGAACACAAGCATGTGAGATTTGAGCCTAATTGTGTGGTTACATCATACATAACCACTTACTTTCATTCTTATGTGTATTATTCTCTTCCTATGATTGTAATCCTTGATTTGTTTGATTCTTTATGTCCATTATTTTGTGTATACATGCATTTATATGATTGAGGCCATTGTTCAAATAGCTCGCTTACAAAAATAGCCTATCCTTTTATCTTCCATTGTTAGCCAATTTTGAGCCTATGCTTAACCTATTTGTTCTTAATTGAAGCACATTACAAGCCTAAGTGAGAAACAATAAATGTCCTTAATTTGGATCTTTGATTAGCTTAGGCTAGTGAGCGTGTTCATTACTTGATTTTGGGAAAGTTGGGTACATTGGGTGGAGATAAAAGTGTGTTTTCATATTTGTGTTGAGAATCTTGGGAATTGGGAACATACTCATGTATTAATCATGTGTAAACCATATGTATTGATGTTCTTGTATACATTTTAGTTTGAAAAGAAAGAAAAAAATGAGAAAAAAAAGAAAATATAAAGAAAAGAAAGAAAAAGAATTGCAATAAAAAGGGGACAAAAATGCCCCAAGGTGAAGTTTAATAATGATCGATGCATATGTGTGGTGATCAAAAGAGAATATATGAGTGTGTGTAAAAGTGAAGAATGGGTAGTTAGGTTTGTTTAGAAGTGTATAGATTGTCATAGGTTAGGTGGGAAGTTTAAGTTAATCAAAGATTCGAATTTCAAGCTCACTTGACCATATGCATCCTACCTTGACCCTAACCCCATTACAACCTATGAGAAGTCCTCATGATATTTGTATGTATGCATGAAATAATTGTTGATTGTTAGATGAAAAACAAATTTTAGAAAACATGATTAGGGGAGAATTGAGTGAATCAACCCCATACACTTGAGTGACTAGAGCGGATACACATCCGGTGAGGGTTCGATTGCTCAATTACATGTTTCCACCCATGATCATCTCTTTTCTTGCAAGTTTGTAAAATCTTTTTAATAATTCAATTCAATTGTGAGTTTGATTTGACTGCTATGGCTTTAGCCTTTATACTTATATATGTATTCTTGGAAGTTGACTTATTTTGACTAAGTAGTTACATTCATGTAGATAGATTGCATATAGATAGGTTGCATATAGTTAGTTTGCATTGAATAGATGTTGATGCCCTTTGCTTCTTTCTTGATTTTAGCATGAGGACATGCTTAGTTTAAGTATGGGGAGGTTTGATAAACCCCAATTTTGTGGTTTATCTTGTGGTTATTTTAGGGGATTTTATCATCTTTTCCCACATTTATTCAATGAAATAGCATGGTTTTGCAATTATCCCTTGATTTGTGCTTAAATGTGAAAACATACTTTTTTGGCCCTTAAATTGGTGATTTTAACTTAGCTTAATTCTATTCGATGCCTTGATGTATTTGTTGAGTGATTTCAGGTTCATAAGGCAAGTATCGGATGGAGGAAGTGAGGAGAAAAGCATGCAAAGCGGGAGAACTTATGAAGAAATGAAGGAACCGCAAAGCTGTCAAGTCTGACCTCTTCGCACTCAATCGACCATAACTTGAGCTACAGAGGTCCAAATGAGGCGGTTTCAGTTGTGTTGGAAAGCTAACATCTGGGGCTTAGAAATGATATAAAATTTGCCATAGTTGCCTAACGTATAGGGGCGCGCATGTGCACTATACACGTACGCACCGATTATTGCACGTGATTTAATAAAAGCAACTCGCGGCCAGTGATTTCTAGAGTATTTTGGGCCCAATCCAACTCATTTCTAATGCTATTTCATGTAGAATTCAAGTTTGGGCAAGGGGAGAAGCAATTGTTTGTAACTTAGCATCATGTAGGTTAGTTTCTAGAGAGAGAAGCTCCCTCTTCTCTCTAGAATTAGGGTTCTTAGGTTAATCTCTCTTAGATCTAGCTTTGATTTCATGATTTCATCTTATTTCCTTTATGAATTCTTGCTTCTACACTTTCATTCTCATGGTTTATAGTGTTAATTTACTTTCATGTCTCTTTTATGTTCATAAATGCTCTATGTTGGATTTGGTTTACATTTAATGCAATTCGATGTTGATATTTCTTTTTATTGATGAATTGAGTTGTGAATTTACTTTCCTTGTTATTGGTAGTTGTTAGATTTATCATTCTTGCACATTTATTATGCTTTCCTTGTACACCCACCAAGTGTTTGACAAAATGCTTGGTTGGGCTTTAGAGTAGATTTTGAGCATTCTTGGCTTGGAAAGAGTAATTAGGCAATCTTGAGTCATGGAAAACCCAACTCATGTTGATGATCTAGAGTTGTTAGCTAGTATTGTTTCTATTAACTCTAATCTCTTGCTAATTCAATTAGTGAGTTGATTAGGACCTTTGGATTGAGATTAGCTAGTCTTGTTAGACTTTCTTCGAGTGTGAAGATAATATGATACATTATTCCATCTTCGGGGATGACGTAATGAGATAGATCTTGCTATTATTGTGATATGATTGATTAGTCTCGTTTGACATTCTCCCTATGTGAAGATAACATGATACCTTCTTCCATTTGTTGGAGTTGACTAAATAAGATGAATTGATCATTGTATGACTAGGATAGAACACCTATGATCTCGATTATTGCCATGAATGTCTCTCTCTTTATTACTTGCTTTCTCTTATTTACTTGTTTTCTTTAAATACTTGCTTGATTTACTTTTCTTGTCATTTATTTCTTGCCCTTTTACCAAACCAAACCCCTTGCACCTTCATAGCCAATAATTGACCACTTCATTGCAATTCCTTGTGAGACGACCAGGAGTCTAAATACTTCGGTTAATTTTTATTGGGGTTTATACATGTGACAAAACCATATTTTAATTTGATATGAGAGTTGTTTATTGGCTTGGAGCAATGCTTACAACGAAGTAATCCCTTTCTTTAAGAAGAAAATCTAGACCGACAACAGTGTTTATATCACATCCTCACTTTCATTGTCGATCTCTCCTTTTTTTCACCATCATCATCACTTTCTCATCCTCGATCCTGCAATACAAAACCAAAATTATCTGAACTTTTACAATAAAAGCCTAGAACAATAGCTTCAAAGATAGAGCCAAGCATGGATTTCTTATTACATGATCAGATAGTGGGCAATGTCATAACTTTCAAACAGGAAGAACAGAAGGGGTATTTTAGAATAGACTGCATCTATGTCATAGGAAAAATCATCACTAAAAATAATATAAACGTTAAAACAACTAGAAATGTATTAATGGGTATTTGGGATAATCCAGACGGGGTTTGATATCAGAAGTAAGAAAGAATGAGAAAACACTTTGCAGGTCTACTTGAAAAATGGTCCGTGAAGTTTTAGAGGTCATCTGTTGAACTTGCAGCTTTGGTCACTTAATGAGGCTGTGGACAAAGTAAACCATAGTTTTATGGTCATTTGGATCCAGATACATGGCTTACCCTTGGGGTTCATCAACAAGGAAATAGCAAAGAAGATAGGCATCATGAACGACATTTTGGAAAGAATATTTTTGAGAGTAAAGGTGGCAATAAACATAACCAAGCAGCTGCCAACTGGATTCTAGATGGACACGGAGAAGCTACTTAGGAGCTAGGTGCACTTCAAATATGAACATCTACAAGATAGTTTCTACCTTATTTGTGGTATTATTGGACATGCAAAGAGAGATTGTGAAAGGGAAATGGTTATAGCGGTGTGGGATCCTCAAAAACCAAGATACACAACAGATTTGAGAATCAATCCAGGGAAAATAATAAGCTATAGAGAGGAAAGAATGGGTTGGAAGGGAGCTTAGTGAAGCCAAGAAGGTGATAAGACGGCGCGTGATCTACAATACATGGGAAGGTGAGTTGATATGTGGCAGGAGTCTATGGCTAGTGTAGTTGGTAGAGAACCAAAGAGGGTTAACCAGAAATTAAGGGAGAAAATTGTAGGTGAACAGAAAAATAAAGAGTTGCAAATTTTGAGAAATGCAGAACAGGTGAAAAATATCCCAAAAAAATTAGGTTATCGAAGATTTAGTGGCATGGATTCGGTATGCGGGTCGTGTTAGCGCACCGGTCAGCCAGGAAGCGCCAGAATAAAAATGCATGCTTTTCTTGGGTTCTTTCTACAATTTCGTATAAAATAGAGGTTCTCTTCCTCTATTTTAGTTGGACAACCATTACTGCCGCTAACCTCATCCTCCAACCCAGGTTCTCTTCCTCCCCTTCCACTCCGTCGCAATCACACCATCCCAGACAACAATTGAAACCTCCCCACTCAGCTAACTCCTTCTCCTCCCCACTCAGCCATGGTGGCTTCGGCAGCATCTTATTCCTGCAACTCATCAGATGAGATTCACAGTTTTTGAACCATGAAACGCTCATTTTTTTGGGATTGAGAAAGTGTTCAGTGTTAACCCCTCTGATTAGGTGGATCCAAGCACACCAACAGCTTCACATCTGACCACGATGGTACCTGATCTTCATTGTCGGCTGTCTTCGGTAGTTGATGGCATCGCCGTCTCAATGAATAGCGTTCGATGGCGTCGTCGTCTCCATCAATGGAAAGAAGGTACCCATTGTATTATCACCCTTGGACAAGCTTTTTCTTTCCCTTTCTTGCCGCCTATCCTAAAAATAGGTGAGAGAGAAAATACATTAAGAATAGCCGTAAAGACACCAAAGCCAAGAGAATACAAGCGGTGGTTGATGCCAAACAAAAGTAAGAGTCCTAATTCACATGGTAGCTACAACATGTAATTTAAAATGCGAGATAATCATAAAGGCATATCCACAATCAGTCAATGCAAGAGTGAAGCAAGGACATGGTTAAACGGCTTATTTAATTTATTTTTTCTTTTTCTTATATGGTATTATACACTACAAAAAATTACCAGAATAGCGACTGACTTTAGTTATTGAAAAAATTGGTTGCTAATAGCAACGGATTTAGTGATCGATATAGGATTTCTAGAATTAGAAAAAAGTTGGTCGCTAAATCGGTCGCTAAATCGGTCGCTAAGTTACATTCAGTAGTCAATTTTATTGACCATCCAAATTGGTCACTAATAGAAAATGATTTAGCAACCGATAAATTTTTTATAAAACCATAATAAAGTTGGTCGCTAAATTCGGTTGTTATTTTTGAACATAGCGACCAAATTAGCAACTAAAACAAAGAGGTAACGTCTTTGGGACTCTTGCTCACAAAATTGGTCACTATTTTTTAATTTAGCAACCAATAGAGAAATAGGATGAAAAATGGCCGGTCGCTAATTTAGTCGCTAAGGTAGTGGTAATAAATCGGTTGCTAACTATTAAGATACTAACCAATTTTAGTGATCAACTAGAAAATGCCGGTTTTAAAGCAGTTGGTCGCTATTTTTAAATTTAGCTACCAATTCAACGATAATAATATACTTGGACAACCATAGTTGGTCACTAACGCTACATGTTTTGTCGCTAAATTGGTTGCTAATTTAATCTATAGTGACCGATTAATGACCAATGGAAAATACTGTTATAAACTAATCAGTCGCTAAATCGGTTGTTGGTTTAAATAAACAAAATAGTTACTGAGTTTCTCACCCTTACTAACCCTAAATCACCCACACCATTCTCACCTTTTCAAACAGTTACTGAGTTTTTCTAGAATTTCTCTGAGTTCGCAGCGCCACCGTTGTCATCTGAATCTGTAGGGTCATCTAAGTAGTCTTCTTAGTTCAATTTGTTGATCAATTTCTTTACTAGTTGATTTGTTCAATTTGTTCATGAGGAGTTCAATTTGTTCTGTTAGTCTTATCGCATCGTCGATAAACTCTTCAAGCAGGTACTCTATTCCCTAATCCAGATTCTGATCCATTCTGTTAGGACTTTTCCACCATATTTATTCTGGAATCTACTCCATCCATAGAAATAGGATCTTTCTCTTTCTAGCAACTCATTAGGAACGCTTCTATATAAATAGCTAATTCGCACTTGCTTCCCCCACCCTTTGATCCACCTTCTACTTATGCTTTTGCCAAATACATGCTCTTTAGGATCATTAAGAAATGTTCAAATAATAGGTTTCTAAATATAGGAACTATCAATTATGCATTTTGGTGCATATGATGTTGTTTCACTTGATTTTTGATAACCTCGACAGGGTTTTTCGACAGGCTTGTATCAAGATCTCAAGTATCGGGAAGCAGATACAACTCCTCTGAAAAAGAGTGGGCTCGACGCGAAAATTACTTAACGTTCATGTCAAAATATATGAGATGCTTAAATTGTGGTAAATAATAAAAAATTGTAATAAAACAGATGATGCTTTAAAATTGCAATTGAAAGAAAGCAAAATACTTGAAGAACAGAAGGAAAAAATAAAATGCATAAAGCAAATAATGAAAAGAAATGGAAAAAGAAAAATAAAAGAAAAACAAATAAAAGTGGACTTCCAATACTCACATGCATTTGTGCTCCATGGTCTTCTGTTGCATCGTTGGGACTGCGAATTTTGGCGGAGGCTTATGTGTGATGATCTCGTGTTTTTGAAGAAATCCCATAACTCTTCTGAATTTCTCCTATTTGTAGACCATGGAGATATGCTTGCCATGGAGAATTTTGGCCCACGATCTTACTTTCTTTTTTTCAGCCATGACCTTTTCTTGACCATGAAAAATCTTGACTCCTAAGTTTTGACACCCACGTCTTTCTTGGTCTTTAAGTCCCATGTTTTGTTCAGCTTCTTACTCAAATTCTAAACACTGCTTCTGTAGTCGAAACCATTGGCAGCCAAAAATGCCTTTCTATCAAGAAAATCTATTTTGTGTACCAACAGATACAATTTAAATTCTTTTAACTATCTACTAAAGAAATGTAATTTTTGCATATATAATTTTAAAAACTTATTTTTCTTTGAGAATCGATATTTTTAAAATTTAAGTAGCTATTTTATTTTACCATTTTCTTCAGGTTTGAAGTAGATTGTGCAGCCTCCATTTTATTTTCAAGCTTTGTAATTGTGTGAGGGTGTCCAGTGAGTTACTGTACTTTACTTTTTTTACTTAATTATTTACTAATTGATGTTTTATTGTAGTTCTTAAAATATGATTTGTTCATGCATTTAATTAAGATGCACTATTACTAATGGGATAGGTTATGAATGAGTCAGAGTTGTAATTGGATATACAATAGACTTACACCAAGTCAAAAGGGTTTAAATAGTGAATTTACAAAGGGGTTAGAAGAATTTATTTTCTTTGCTGAGAGATAAACAGATTTGCCAAATAGAAAAATTAGATATCCTTGTTCTAGGTGTGAAAACAAGGTTTATATGAACTCTAAAGATGTAACAATCCATCATAGGAAAGAATTTATTCCTGATTATTTGCTTTGGACAAGTCATGGAGAAAACAACCCAACCTTATGTGAAACCCCAAACATGAAAGTCGAGAGTAGTGCATACTCTAATAGGATGGAGGAGCTAGTTTATGAAGCTGTTACTAGATTTGAGTTTAAGGCCATGGTGATTTTGAGGACGAAGAGTCTCTAAATGCTTATGCTAAGAATTTCTATGACTTGTTGCATGCATCAAAAATTTTTTTATAGCCAGGATGTGAAAACTACACGGAACTTTCATTTGCTGTTAGATTAATGACAATTAAATCTGAAAAAAAAAATTTTTCAGCACACTATTGATCAACTGCTTCAAGTCATGAGAAAAACCCACCCAAAATATTTCATTTGCATCTATTTGTGTTTATTGGGATACTAATGCTAGGTTTCTACATAAGAGTGCACAAGGCAAGTTAAATCGAGCATTTGATTGTAGCAGATTCGAAGTAACTTTTCATATTACTAGTTCAATTTCTGTTACCTAATACTAAGCTAATATGGTAATGTTATAGAAAAACGTAGATTGTTTATATTATAATTTTATACATTTTAATTGGTGGTTGATATTCATAGGTTTTTAATGTATATAATTTAATAGAAAATTTTATTAAAGAGGATAAAAAATTGTTTGCAAAGACTCACAAATATAAAGATGAGATATAGGTGGATAAAAGATTAAAATATATTGAGGTAAGTCTATTTTAATCGAAATAAATATCTCTTTAAATTTGAGAAACTGTACATTTATAGTAGCTGCTTTTATATGAAAGATCACTATTTTAATATGTGTATTTATCTGGTCATTATTTGTGACAAAAAATTTGGTCACTAACGCTTGGTCGCTAATTAGCAACTGAAATATTGGTCGCTGATTTTCTCAGTGACTGATTTAGCGACAGAAAATTTAATCACCATTTAGCGACCAACTTTGTTAGAGACCGATATTGTTTGGTGAGGGTTTGGTACCCTTAGTTGAAAATCAGTCGCTAATTATCAGCAACCAACTTCGGTCGCTGTTTTAAATTTTTAGTGATCAAGGTTTTAGCGACTGCCATAATCGGTAACTAAATCAGTTGCTATACTAATAATTTCTTATAGTGCATCTAATCTTTATTTTTTGATGACCAAGATAATTAATTTCAACATGTGATAAATGAGGGGGAATGAGATATGACTGAAATTGAGAGAAAATATTTAGGTGAATTTGAGTTTCATGTGTGCTTAGTTTGATGAATAACCATTCTTATCTCTGTGTGAATTAACTTGCGATGGATAATAAATAAGGAAAGGGATCTATATATGAGTGAAAACATGTGGCTAGAATTAATTTTTGGAGGATAATTATCAAAAATGGTAATTATTTGATCACTTATTTTGGTATACTAGATAAAGCAGATAATTATATTAGTATGAGTAATATTGGTATCATATATTATCTCAACTCTGAAATATCTCTAAAATATATTGAGAAAGTTAAACAGATAAAAAAATACATGTAAAGGTTTTTTATCAGATAAATTTAGACCTAGTAATTAAATGTTATCATTAAGAAGTATTTTTTTGTCTTATATAAAAAATAATATTTTATTAAAAAATATTTTTTATTTTTGATAAAGACCCACTTTGTTATAATGAAGCAAACTATGATTCTCAAATTTTGTAAATTCCTATAAAAAATCTTGAGAAATCGTTTTACAGAAAATTCAGTTTTTTACACGAAAAATCTGAAAACAGAAAAAGACCACGGCCAGACTCCAAAAAAAATTCACTATATTTGAGATAATTATACAATATCATTTCCACACTCTTATATATTCAAGAGTTACATATAGTGTTTTCGAGTGAAAACTCATTCTTATTATAAAAAAAATAAAAATATTAGTTTCGAAAAGTATTTTCGATGTATAAACTCACACTTTATAAATTTTTGGCACTATCCACACTTCTCACTGAGATAAAAACCTCACAACTAGAAAATTGCTTAATACAGACAGATTTGGTCTTTATTACAAATGGATTTTTGGTTACCGATGAATTTTGTTCCTCTGTAAAAGCCTTGTCGGAAATTATTTACCGACAGATTTTTTTCCGTCGGTAATTTACCAACAGATTTTTACCAGTTACCGACAGATTTTTCCTCGGTAAATTCTCCCCTCCACTTCCCTAGAACGTCAAACTTTTCGACGGATTTTCCGTCGGTAATTAGAGACAGATTTTTCGACGGATTTTTTGTCGGTAATTAGAGACAGATATTCCAAAGAATTTTTCGCTTGTAATTAGAGACAGATTTTTCGATGGATTTTTTGTTGATAATTAGAGACAGATTTTTCAACAAATTTTTCATCGATAATTAGCAACAGATTTTTCGACAAATTTTCCGTCGATAATTGGGGCCTTGGAAAACCATTCCATACTCTGAATACAAATAGAGAATTCATCTGTAAATCCGTCAGTAAGGTAAAATAGAATTTTTTTTAGATTTTTTCATTGCAAAATAAACCTGTTTTCATACAAAATAAATATAAATTTAATAAATACAATTTTTTAAATAATTTGTATTCGAATATTTATAATATTTCAAAAAATAAACAAATTCATCGTATTATCAAACTAAAAGAAAATTACTAAAAATAAGCAAGTCAATATAATTCAAAACATAAACAAAGTGTATTGATAAATCAACTATAATAATAAGTAACAACCATACATCAACAAAGTGTATTGATACATCAATTATAATTCAAAACATAAACTCTGCATTCAAAACATCTTTACTGTCTCTGTTCAATGCCTCAGTGGCTGTCTCTGTTCAATGCCTCATTGGCTAGTTGTTTGGCTGTCCTTTGTGGATCCTTTATCCTTTACTCTACCCTCTAAAGTGCATCCTGCATGGCAAAGAGCCAGATACCACCACCATTGGTATTTTTATTGGAGTTAATGTGGAAGAAATTTGTTGAATTTTGAAAAGAAATGGAATGAGAATGAAATAGAGTATGATTGTGGAGAAAATAAAATAAAAACCCAAATGACAAATTTATGTGATTTTAGAAGTGCATTTTTGCCTTTTAAGAAATAAGGAAAACATAAAGAGATTAATAGAAAACCTTCCATAGACCATCACTAACAAGTATCAAAAGCTCAATATTTGCATTAATATCGGCATACTGGATGTCAGGCTTAGATATAACCATTAAAGAAAATTTCAATTGTTTGAATTTAAGGTTCAAAGTTCAAACTTTCATTAGTTAATCCGAAGAGAAGATAAGAAAATCATATACTCTAAATCTAAATTTGAGTATACAAGCAAATGAAAGATAATTCAGCAAGCTCAAAATTATTTAAAAAAAAAATAGGTGTAGGCCTGTACCTTGCTGGTTGCTAATTGATTGCCAAAAGCATTGATTAGATAAAAAAAATTTAGACAGTAAAAGCATCCCATCTTCATTGAAGTCCTGCCAACAGTATAATGTCTCAGGTTGATAACTACTATTAGAGGATAATACTATATGAGAGAATTATATTTAAATTATCAAAACAATTGTGAATTACATATTGCACTTTCTATATTAAATTGTTGTGAGAAAATCTGCTGAAGTTAAGCGTTTTAAGGATCTAAGTTCCTTTGGAAGGCTCTTATTCAAATGGTTCAATGAGACATTAAGATAATTCAATATGTGAATATGAGAAACCTGAACTGGTATTGGACCAAATAATTGGTTTTGGCTCAAATTTAAGTATGCTAGCAATGAAAGTTTACCAATCCCAGGAGGAATAGTACCTGAAAAGTTGTTAACACTCAAATCCATCTTGAGAACACTCTTTAACTTGCCTATATTTGGTGGAATTTCACCTGAGAATCTGTTTCCATAAATAAGAAGGATTTCCAAATCAGGAAACTTTTCGATTGAAGCCGGCAGGGTCTCGGATAAACGATTATTGGAAAGATTCAACTGTCCTAGATTTGATGAAGGTGCATCAGTGCTTCTTGGAAGAAAACCACTCAGATAATTGTTCTGAAGTTCCAAAAGAGATCGTTGAGGCAAATAGAGAAATCTATTTGGTATTGAACCTGTTAAGTAGTTCTGTCTCAATCTAACTCTCTCAAGAGTGTAGCATTCACCAAGATCATTAGGCAAAGATCCAAAGAGAAAGTTGTTGAGCAAAATCAGAATCTTGAGCTTCTTACCAAAACAAAGAGACTTTGGAACTAGTCCTGTGAGCTTGTTTGTTGAAAGATCAAGTTCAATTAATTTACCATTCTATCCAAGCCTTGAAGGAATTGAACCAGTGAAGTTGTTCTGCCAAAGCTTCAACACTTGCATAATGATGTAATGGTCAATGGATCACGGTACTACTAAAAGAGTACATAAAGTAGCTAGTAAATGAATAGATCCAACTACACACAATTGAAAAAAAATAATATATATATATATATATATATATATATATATATATATATATATATATATATATATATATATATATATATGATGTAAAGCATAATTAAATAAAGATAACTAAAACGGATCTTATAGCATACCTCGTAAACTGAGATTTTTGCAAGATGTGATCCATACTGTTCCAAAAGAAGTTTCTTTTCCTGGGAAAGAGAATATCAGTCAAGCAAGTATTTTTGAAGCTCACAATTTATTGTTTTCACAAGTGTCAAATGTAATAAACAAACCAATAGATTAGCAGTCTAGCACTTCAAGCAATTCAAGGTCCACTAATCACAAAAGCTTACCAATGGCAAAGTCAACAAGCTCAGTAGCAACTGCTACCGCTGAACCACTAGAAGACCCTTGGTGCACAAAATCGTGATTGTTCATTCCCCATCAACGACACCAAAAACTTGGTGCGCACGTTTATAATCTTAATTCTTTTCCACAACTTCGCACAACTAACCAGCAAGTGCACTGGGTCGTCCAAGTAATAAACCTTAAGTGAGTAAGGGTCAATCCCACGGAGATTGTCGGCTTGAAGCAAGCTATGGTCACCTTGTAAATCTCAGTCAGGCGGATTCAAATGGTTATGGAGATTTGATAATTAAAATTAAAATATAAAATAGGATAGAAATACTTATGTAATTCATTGGTGAGAATTTCATATAAGCGTATGGAGTTGCTTTTGTTCCTTCTAAACCTCTGCTTTCCTACTGCTTTCATCCAATCATTCATACTCCTTTCCATGGCAAGCTGTATGTTGGGCATCATCGTTGTCAATGGCTACATCCCGTCCTCTCAGTAAAAATGGTCCAAATGCGCTGTCACCGCACGGCTAATCATCTGTCGGTTCTCGATCATGTTGGAATAGGATCCATTGATCCTTTTGCGTCTGTCATTACGCCCAACACTCACGAGTTTGAAGCTCGTCACAGTCATCCCTTCCCAGATCCTACTCGGAATACCACAGACAAGGTTTAGCTTTTCCGAATCTTAGGAATGGCCGCCAATAATTCTAGCTTATACCACGAAGACTCCGATCTTTCGGAATATAGGCTAAGAGATACGCATTCAAGCTTGTTTTCATGTAGAACGGAAGTGGTTGTCAGGCACGTATTCATAGGTGAGAATGGTGATGAGTGTCACATAATCATCACATTCATCATGTTCTTGGGTGCAAATGAATATCTTTAGAATAAGAATAAGCTTGAATTGAATAGAAAAACAATAGTACTTTACATTAATTCATGAGGAACAGTAGAGCTCCACACCTTAATCTATGGTGTGTAGAAACTCTACCGTTGAAAATACATAAGAACAAAGTCTAGGCATGGCCGAATGGCCAGCCTCCCCAAACATGATCTCTGAACATAAAAATATCCAAAAGATATAAATACCATAGTAAAAAGTCCTATTTATACTAAACTAGTTACTAGGGTTTACAGAGATAAGTAAATGATGTAGAAATCCACTTCCGGACCCACTTGGTGTGTGCTTGGGCTGAGCATTGAAGCTTTCACGTGTAGAGGTCTTCCTTGGAGTTAAACGCCAGTTTATAACTTGTTTCTGGTGTTTAACTCTGCTTTGCAACTTGTTTCTGGCGTTTAACGCCAGAATAGGGCAGAAAGCTAGCGTTAAACGCCAGTTTGCGTCATCTAAACTCGGGCAAAGTATAGACTATTATATATTGTTGGAAAGCCCTGGATGTCTACTTTCCAATGCAATTGAGAGCGTGCAAATTGGGTTTCTGTAGCTCCAAAAAATCTACTTCGAGTGTAGGGAGGTCAGAATCCAACAGCATCTGCAGTCATTCTTCAGCCTCTGAATTAGATTTTTGCTCAAGTCCCTCAATTTCAGCCAGAAATTACCTGAAATCACAGAAAAACACACAAACTCATAGTAAAGGCTAAAAATATAATTTTTATTTAAAATTAATAAAAATATATTAAAAACTAACTAAATCATACTAAAAACTATGTAAAGACAATGCCAAAAAGCGTATAAATTATCTGCTCATCAACCATCTAGGGATACAAGATGGAATTTGAGGATTTGTTGGAGTTCCATAATGGTTGTTCTCACCAGAAATCCTGACACAAGAGTGTCTTGAGTAAAATCACATTTGAGCAGAACAAGTTTTTTCAGTTAGTACACAAAACTAAAGAACTTCTAACCGAGTCCCTACCCAAAAGACAATTCATCCATAATGGTTTTACCAACACAAGTAGCACCATTTTTTAGCAGTGCAGTAACTACAACCACAGTCTTTTCTGCCTCCTCATGTGTCCTCTTCCAGTCAGGATTCCCAAACCCCAGTCACATAGCCCTTCACATCAAAACTTCGAACCAGAAAAAATCTAATTAGACCGAATAAAAGTATCAACTCTATAGCTCTAAGCAAACCTATTCCTTCAACCTAGACAAAGAAAACCAAGAAAGGTCAACTCCTTTATATAAACTATTAGAAAACTTGAACCAAAGGCAACATAAACATTAGCTGAAACAAGAATGACTTTCATAACAAATAGCTATCAGGTAATTTTTTACATGAAAGGGGAACTAAAAAAATATAAAAAAAACACTCAAATTGAAGCAAAGCTAAAAATTATGATGTGTAGAGACGAACATGTCACTGATGGCAAAAGTTTGAGAAGAAAGCATTTGTTTGGCAGCAGGAGGTGGAGGCTGAGGAAATGGTAGACGCTCAAAATTTATCACAAGGATTTAGATTAGCAAACTGCCAAGAAGAAACAGAAACGCTTAAAATGAAATCATACCTCTTCTTTTATGGCAGGAACAGGTTGAATATGGTGGGAGGCATGAAACATGCTAAAATGGTAAAGAGTAGAGTCCTGAAACTATATTGCTAATGGACACACACGTCAGAATGCCAATAATAAAACAAACAACCAAGAGAAGAGGGTGCAGCAACTATCTTTAAACAAATAAACCAACTAAGGTAATTTACCTTTATCAAAATATGGATTAAAAGTATTTTTGACAGCCTCCCTGTATCATGCAAGTCTACGTGAATATCAAATTACTTGGTAAAAAGTAGTAAAGAAAAAAATAATTACTCAACGAAAGATTTCATTAAAAAAGATGGTAATTAGAAAATATGAAGCAATAAATGTATTGTCGCTATGGAACTATGCAACGCTGAAAGAATAGATCATAGTATTACATCTTTAATTCTGCATCTACCTAGAAAAATTTAGCAATAGTCCGTTTTCAAGGTAAGATTTTATGATACACATAACATATATATATAAGTATCCATCTGGTAGGAATATCCTATGAATCCAAATCAAATTAAAAGAAATTTGTAGAGATTATTGAGATAAGGAGAGAGAATTTGGGGCTCATGTACAACACATTAGCTCTCACACGAGGATTTGCAGGCTGCATATGGAAGTTAATATGAGTTCGAGCACAAATAAGAACAAGTAGTGTGCATAAAAGAGAGCTTAAACCCTAACGTTGAGTAGAGGCGTTACAGATCTATCGTTAAGAGTGAAGATATCGGAAATTTAGAAGTATAATGTCAACAAGATCTTGAGGTGTAACACTGAATAACAAGCAAATTTAGAAGCATAATCCATATAGAGCATAAATCAACAGCTCAAAATTGCACTGAACAAGCCTCACCTTCCAAAAATTAGTTTTCCTTTACCACCTTTCCACTTCACCTTGAAAGCCCCAACTGTTTCAAAAATTTGAGCAAGTTGATGTGCCTCTTCTTTTACCTGCAGAACTAGAAACTTAGATACTGGTGAAAAGCCATTCGAGCGTGTTGCTGGGCTTGTCGAACTCCAACATGTCCTGAAGATCAAAGAACTTGCGCACTATTTCGCTTGAAAGCCTCACCCTTCTATCCCTCAACCCATGAGATATGTGAATCTTGCTGTGCCTATCTTTCTTCGTACAATGAAAGTTGTAAATAATTATCAAACAAATAGCTCAAATTGAATTACAAATTACTTGAACAGAGCAGAACAAAATAGATTCAATGTTCGTCCAAGCAAATGATAATAAGTGAAAGAGCCTTCGGTCGAAAGCAATAGCCTACCATGAATTTTAGGTAAAAAAAGCTTCGATTGCAGAAAAAAATTCATCAAAATCAGAGTAAACCCGCAGATTCAAATGAAGCACAAAAGTAGAGTATGATAAACCTAAAACTAGCACAGAAAAATTGAGCCCTAAGGTTTATCACGAAGAACAGAATCACAAAATCAAGATATATATACCTGAAATTTGAGATGGTTACGAGAAGAACTGAGAGAGCGAGTTGAGATTAGATGGAAGAGGCACCAGAGGGAGTAGATTCGATGAGAATGGCGGTGGAGTAGACGCAATGGGAGTAGACGAGAGCGGCGGCGGAGGGATCTCGTGCAACGCAAGGGATGACAGAGAGAGATTGTGCGCCACAAGCGACGGCGGCAGCGGCGGAAGAAGCAGAAGTAGTAGCCATGGAGAGAAGAAGTAGCTCGTGCGACAGAGAGAGGAAGAAGCTCGTGTTTCATTTGTGAATGGAGGTCGAAACAGAGTTTGAATGGGGGGCTCCCACGGGGAGATAGAGGGGGTAGGTTAGGTTTAATTCAATATTTTTGACAGAATATTTTAAATTACAGACAGATTTTCTGTCTGTAATAATTTAATAAAATGAGGCGTTTTGTTTATTTAATTACAGACGAATTTTTCATATGTAACAATTTTCCACAAAAAAAAAATTAATTTTTCCGACAGAATTATCGACGATTTTTTTTCTGTTTGTAATTTATGCTAATTCATGTTTTTAGTTTTTGACAAAAAATTTCTCACAAATTATATCTATATTTTTATTAAATAAAATCTGTCAGCAATATTCGTCTGTAATAACTAATTTTTTAGTAGTGTCTTTCTAAGTTACATCATTATTATACATTATTTTTATACATTTCCCTTATATAATTTTTAGGGATAAGTACGATTTTGGTCCTTAACGTAGAGGCCGAAAATTTATTTCGTCCCCAACCTTTTTTTCGCTACAAAATGGTCCCCATGGTTTCAATTTGTTTTAAAATCGTCCTTCGGACAAAAATACCCTTCTCCCTTCACCCCCAAAATCAACCAACCTCAGCAGAAAAGCCTAAGCACCACCACTACCACCACCATTATCATCATGGTCATCATCATCATCATCAGAACAACAAAATCAACCAGGAACCCAAGTTAAACCGGAACCCACCACCACCATGCACCACCATTATTATCATGGTCATCATCATCAGAACCATCAAAAAATTGAAAATCAGAAGAACAATCAACCAAAAACAGAAATTGAAAGCAAAATGATAACTAGATTATGAAAATAGAAAACAGAAAAGAGGGGACAGGGAAGGCAGTGGTGGAGCGCCGATGGTCTGGGCATGACAGGAAGGGGCTGGAGGGAGGGTAACGTGCGGCGGGGAAGCAGGGAGGCTCGTTGGCGGTGGTGAAGCAGGGGAGGCTCGTCGGCGGTGAGCTCTGGTTCGAAGAGTCTGAGACAGGGAAGGAGAGAAGGAGGGGAGAGGGTCGCAGTTGCTCTGGGGAGAAGAAGAAGAAGAAGAAGAAGAAGAAGAAGAAGAAGAAGAAGAAGAAGAAGCGGCGGGCGGTATGGCGGAAGAGGAAGAGGAAGAGGAGGCGATGGCGGCGGGCGGGCAGCGGCGGTGCGGCAGTATGGCGTCCCCCTTCTCTCCCCCCTCCTCCCCCCTTTCTCGCGCCCCACCCCCTCTTTCTCTCCCCACCCCGCTTCTCTGTACCCTTTCTTTCCTCTTTTTTTATTTTATATTTATTTTATTTTATAAATTTTTAATGAGGGGTAATTTGATAATAAAAAAATAAAATTGGTAAAAATAACTATTTTAAAACAAATTGAAACCTTGGAGACTATTTTGTAGCGAAAAAAAGGCCGAAAACGAAATAAATTTTTGACCTCTACGTTAGAGACCAAAATCATACTTATCCCTAATTTTTATTATACATTATTTACTTTTTCTTCTTCTTTATGTAATTTCCAAAACGTACACAGTAAAATCAAACTTTCTTTTTGACTTTTCAACATGTATACGATAATTCGGTGACTGTGTACAAATGCGTTTCCAATTCTTCTTCCGTTTCAAATTTCTCGAGCCATTATTTGTACAATGGCTGGATCCAGTCTATCACAGCAACACTATCGAGTATAAGTAAATTAAAGTTTTAAAAATCGAACTAGTGGTTAAATTGATGAAACTAGAGACTCAAAGATTTAAATATTTAACCTGATTAAATTAGATATAATAAAATAAGATACTTACACTTGAAATATATATTTTAAAAAATTAATATGTTATATTTTATTATTTTAAACTGGTTAACCATCAGAAAACAAATCTGTTCTATTTGTTTATTAGTTTCTTTTTTTTTTTTTTTACCATAAATTAGAACCAATTTGATGACTCATTCACATCTAACTCGGTTGAATCGATTAATTGGATCTAATTTTCAAAATCATGTAGAGTATTTGTAGCTGGCGTGACAACAAATTAAATCACGGTTGTGAATGACATCATTGCCGCATCAGTCAAGATTCGGAATCTCTAGAACCACCACGGTCGTCGATCGGCAGACATCTCAATTCATTCTCCATCCTCCATCCCGGAACAGTTTTCCCGACATACTAAAGAAAAGTCACCGTCATGACAAGGCCCTAGCTCCAGCTATTGGTGTCTCATCACTTGACAATGGTGTCCCTTTTTTGATGACTGGCTTCACATTTATTTATTAAACATAAAAATCAAAAAAACAAAATTACGGATTTACCGTTTCAGTAATTGAAAGGATCTGCCGCATTTTAAACCTGCATTCTTCGTTAGCAGACCTTTGTCCCGAGTCTCTCAGCAACTATAGCCATGGTAGTCATCACTAGAATCTCCCATGTTTGTTTACATTTAATAGTTAAGTTAAATCCGTATTTAATATGGACAAAAAGTACGTATAATTTAGTTACTGGCAGTGTAGCATAGCAGCAAATAGGGACTCTGTCACTCTGCAAGAAACTAATGAATGAAAACATACATGGTTTTAATGGCAGCAGGCACACAGATGATATAGCATTGTTTGACTATTTTACATAATTACATAGGCCTTGTGCATTGCTTTTTAAGTATATGTACGTATTTTATGTACATAAATCCTAACCATACAGCGTTTAATAACTCAACTAGTTAATTAATTTTTAACTCAAATGCATCTAATTAAGTTGTCCAAATTATAAGCATATATGTAGACAGAAGTATTGGTGTCCCAAAAGTTATCCACTAATCGAATCAGTGTTTGCAGCCTTAAAGTTTTTACATTTCGAAAATTTATAAAAATTAAATTTTGAAAAATAATTTTTTTAAGTAATTTATAAAAAGTTGCCTTTTCAAAATTATATTTTTTTAAAAAGTTACCTTATCCATATTTAGTAAATCAATCTAAAAAATATTTTCAATAAACATAAAGAATAATAATTATGTTTGGTAAAAATAACTTTTAAGATTAAAAAATCATAAATTTAAATATTTATTAATATATAAAATTATATTAGACTTTTAAATTTTAATATATACAAATTAATTTTAAAAAATTTATCACTCGATACTTTTAAAAATACTTTTAATTTTTGAAAACGACAAATACTAACATATAATATTTTTTAAGAAAAATGTAGGGAAATAATAAGAATAATAAGAATACTAAATAATAATGTGAACAATTGATATGTCAAATGCTCAATTTAATAGGTATACTGATTATTATCTTAATTATTCTTAATTAGATAGTTATTTTTTTTTATTGAATTTACTCATACATAATTAATAATAACTGAATGTTCAATTTATTATTAAATGTACGAATGGTTATTCTAACATTAGGATTTAAGAGATAAATTAGGAATGAAGTATTTTTTTTACGTTATTAGATTTTTTTAGAATTTATTGTTTACATTATTTATAAAAATCATTGTCTATCTGTCCAAACTGTTTTAGGAATACCAAACACAATGTGTTTGTCCTTTTAAACGCCTGTTCAATATTTCTTTTATTTCAAATTAAGCCCAATAAATAATTAAATATATCACAACAAAACACTTAGAAAAACATAATGAGAGTTATGTCGTTGGGCTTAAAATAAACAACATATATTACACATCCATAAGTCTTTTATGATAGATAAGAGGTAGTATTAACTAGTTATTACATGAACCCATAAGAAAAACCCTAATATATAGCACAGCAAAATTAATTAAATTGAAACACCTTAAAACATACATATATATGACCTTGATGATAATTTATATATAATAGAGTATGAAAATGGAATTATTAAGCTACAAAGTAGTATTAGCTAGTCCTTAATTAATTAATTAATTAACTATTTTAGAGGTGGACAAACAAAACCAGGAGGAGGAGTCATGCCACAAGTTGCAAGAACCTGAAGAGCAACAGGTATGAATATGTTGAGATTAAGAAGCTTAATCCTAATAACGGTGCAAAGACAAATCGCCGCTTCAAGATCAAGCAACCCTTGAATCACTGGACAACAAATATTCTCCACCGGGTTCCCTATTCCCACATGCACAATCCCTCCGGCAACGTCCAAGCACAGCCCTAGCTTCAGCGCGTCGATCGGACAGGTCGCTCGAGCCGGCGGCGGCGGGTATATGATTACTGGAGGGGGTTGCACTGGAGGCGGGATGATGATGACTGGTGGTGATGGATATGACGGCGGTTTCGAGGGGTGTTTTCCTCCTCCGCCGTGATGTGGCGGGGGTTTTGGGCGGTAGTGGTGGTGAGGTGGTGATGGATGCGGCTGCGTGCAAGGACCACATGCTAAGATTATTGGTGGCATAGCATTCAGCATTAGAATCATGAAAATAAAAAACGTAGCTTTTGAGGTTGTTGGAAACATCGCTAATTAAGTTATCTTTGTTTTCTTCTCTCTTTGATTTTCCTCGGATTGCTTGAATGTAGAAAGTGGAAATCGAACCCTTATCGGTTTTCTATGATAAGTGAGAATATATTGTGAAGGGTGCCATATATATAGAGAGAGAGCAAGAGACATGCATCTTTGAAGATTCTAGCTAGCTAATTAATGAGTTTAACCTTTCGTTAAACAAGATATATAGCTAGAATAAGATTATATATTATTCAACATGCAGTAAGTAACACATGGCATCATATAGAACATCCGCGAAGACATGCATGCACTCAACAACGTCTTATTATGTGCAGAACAAGAATAGATATAATTAACCGAATAAATGGACAAGAAATATAAAAGGAAGAGTTTGGGATGAATAAAGATACACATCAAAGATACATAAATATCCGATGAAAACTCAAGTGCAGTCGACTTCACGTAAAGTTAATAATTAAGAACTGTTAGATAATTTAATTGATTTGACTAAATTTTTATCTAATAACTCTTAATTATCAACTTTATGTGAAGTCGACTATACCTGAACTTTCACCGTATTTAAAAGATTGGTTTTGACGACGAAAACATTATACTTAGCGAGATTTTAATATTTATAAATTTTCGATTTTTCTTTATTAAAAACAATTCTTGAAGTATATTTTAATTATAAATTTTTATATATATTTTTACTCATCGCAAATTTTTTTATGTATATTTTTTGTCTATTTAGTCATGATTAAATTGTCATGGTTTCTGACTCTCAGATTATTAGATGAAAAAGTCTAAGGGACCAACACTTTTATTAAAATTTAGCCAGCACTTAATCAGTAAAAAAAAAGTGAATAATTTTATACCATTAGATAAAATTTTACACCATTAAAAATATCGATAATGACTAATTAATGGTTACAAATCACAAAATTTACTGATCCCTAACACTCTTATTAGATAGCAACAACATGCCACTTTTTAATTTTATTATGGAGGCTAGAATGGGGTAGGACCCCGTTATGGGGATCAGGTGTGCTTTACCTGCATGTGGTGTCAGCAGGTAAGAAATCGGACGGTGCGAGTGGGGCGAGGCTTATCGGACAGTCCGACTTATTCACTACAACACAGACCATGCGAGTTGTTGAGGGAAAATAAAAAAGAAATTTTCATTCATGCAGAACTCGAAATGTCCGATAAGTTTCATATAAATTTCAGATATTTCCTTCATACAAAACGGACCCTCCGATTTGCTTACAAAAAATTTTCAACAATGAAATCGAAGGGTCCAATTTCTTAACACCAAATTTGAACAAAAATTGTCCCACAAATTGGTCTACTACCTCTAACATCTATAATTATGCACAACACATTCACAGCTTCCATAACAAAAAAATCAACCACAACATGCAATGTGTCTTTTGTAACAATATCACAATAGTCAAAATAATAGGAAATTTAATTCTTTAAGCAAGTGTATGTATTATATAAGTTTGAAATTCTTATTTAAATTTCAAGAAATTAAATTGAATTAGTTGAATTTTCCATAACAAAAATTGATAAGGCTTACTAAAAAATATACATGTTATTATAAAATTATTTTATTTCAAAAATTTAAACACCACGGGAATAACGTTATTTGCACTAATTTTTTTTTTTACAATTCTTTTGTACACTTTTAGCTTTTTAATATTCAAAATGATCGATAAAAAGTAAAAGAAGATAAAATATTTTTTTATACCATAAAAAGAGAATATATAAAAAAGGTTATGTACAAAAAAAATGCAAATATTATTTTTAAATTTACACTGATAACTAAAGATACATAAATAATTTTATATATAATTCATCTCTTCAAACAATAATCTCTTTTCAACTTAAAATGTGATTATACATAAATATTTTTTTATTTCTCATATACTAAATTTTTTCTTATTCTAAGAATCAAAGCCTAAATCGTTTTATTAAAAACATGTATATATTATAAAATCACTTGACGAAAAGAGATTAAACCGACAAGTAGAATCATGGATTATATATCTAACGCTACCATAAGTTTGTCCCTCGTAATAATAACAATCCATCCACTACCGAGGAAGCTATAGGGATATAGTAGTAACTAGTTCATTATGTTATTGTGGATTAATCATTTTTATCATTGGACTAAATTTTAATTAGTATAAAAAAAAGTAGTACTTTGAAGAAAAAGAAAATCACATAATTCTTATATCAGATAAAATTCCAATTATATTTGATATAAAAAATTAGTGGGGCACAGAGAGATGGAGAGAAAGAGATAGGGAATATAAATGGAAGTTTTGGAATCATGTGCTGTGGTTTTGTGATTTCGAGAGAGTACTGAGTCTCCGTGACCGTGAGCTGGCTGCAGGAGGTCAGTCCGTGACCTAGCTAGTTCAGTTCGAGTCATGATTTTTAAAATTGGACTGGACCGACCGATCGATCTAATCGAAAATTGACAATGTCAACGGTCCGGACACTCGAACGTTCCCACTGCGTGCTTTTCATTTTCATTGCATCCATCCCTATCTAGTATCCTGTTTCTATTATCTTTTATATATTCATTGGGAAAGTTTTCACATATGTCATTGTACTTTATGAAACGTTTCAAGTATTCCATCGTACTTTCTTGAAAATTGGATATACGTTTAGATAATATTGTGTCCATTTATTATGTAGCGAAGAATTGAAGGACAACAATAATCCTTAGCAAAGGTTTAAAAAGATGATATTGGATAGTTTTAGAAATGGGGTAGCACAGTGTGACGAAAGTCAGCTATATTACTATGATCGTAGTGATTTCGCTTGTGTTGTATGAAGTATGTTCTTTTGGTCAAAATTAATAGAAAAAAAATGATGAATTTAACAATTAGAAATGGACTATATTTAATTAGGTGAATTCTATCCAATTTTCTCTAAAATAACGTATAAATTATTCTTTATCATGTGTCACGTTTTAATTGGTTATTATATTAACCATAGTTGGATTATTTTGTAATTTATTATTTGAGATGGGTAATGATATAATTTCTTAAAATATCAACACCTCACTCCCGTTAATTGAAACATCTTTCCACTCCTCCATTCTTTCTCCGTCACGTAGCTTCAGTACTTCCAAGCATCGTAGTCGCCGTGGTGACAAGAAGAACGACGTCGTCGTCATCTACTGCCCTCTCACGCAATCTCTCTTTCTTTATCCCTTAACGACGTCGTTGAATTCCCATCGTCAATAACTTTGCCGTCCTATTCAATATAGCCAGCGCCGAAATCATCGCTATCTCCTATCCTCTCACTCAATGCCGTGGATCACTCTTTACTAACATAAGTAATGTTTAGTTTGGTTATTAAAAGTATAATAAAATAAATCTATTCAGAGTACTTAAAAGTGTAATTAAAATAAAGAACATGTTGGAATAAATTATTTTATTAATCCAGATCATCCATATTGAGTCACCAAAAATATATCATAATGTGGAAGCGTACCTTTACTAATAGAAATTAGAAATTAGATGGAAGGATTGTCTCAATCTTGTGGTTCCTTCGATCTTCCTCAACTAAAGCCTTCTGTATTCCTAGGCGACTGGATTGCAACTCTTTTGATGGGGAAAGAGCAACAAAGGCGGCTTTGGTATATTGGGGACCGAAACCCTGAAGGACTATTTATATTTGAGCATGACACCCATTAAACCGTAAAGCCCAAATAAAATAGTATCTAAAGTCTAAAAGATAATATATCTAAAATACAAAATAATTATCTAAGGAATAAAAGATAATATCTGCTTTTTATTCTCATTTAATTCCAAATCAAAAGTAATAATGACTTATTCAATTTAGCATTTATAACAATAAATGAGATCACCATTATATAAGTCATTTAATTTGAAATAGCATAATTTGTGATTATAATTAATATATGTATTGTCCACAAACAAATTAGAAAATTAAAATAATTTCCTAACAATCTCTCACTTGGGCTATACATATATTTGACATAATCACATCTTATAAACTTTATGCGCGCATCTGAATGCTATTTCTCTCATTACTTTAACAATCTGGTCCGTCTCATATATTAGATATGGAACTACCCCGGCTTTTATCACATTAATGTCGTGACTAAACCACGACAATCACCATCCTAATATACTTAACGACATAGATCAAATTTGGATGAGTAACATGGAAATTACATGCCAAGTGATCTCATGCATGTCTATTTCCAGCTGGTCCAACTTTAAAACTTTATTGAGATAAAACACAATACAAATATTGCAAAATGAACATTTCACATAACATGAAATAAACCATCAACTTAATTTTGCAGAAAAATAACTCAATATCTGTCATAGAACATATAGTATAAAATAAACTCCCACTAAACTAAGGCATCACAAATATTGACACCCATCCGAGCAGTGTGCTCATGAAAGACTTTAGGGATCAATTTCTTGGTTATTGAGTCTACTAGCATATACTCTGTTCCTATATGTCCTATGAAAATATGTTTTTCTTCAACTTTCTCATTGACAACTAAGAACTTAATGTCTGTATGCTTCGATTTTGTCAAGCTCTTATTGTTATTGGAGTATAGTACTGCTGACTTATTGTCACAAAATATCTTTAATGACCTTTCAATGTCATCTACTATACGAAGCTCAGTGACAAAGTTTCGCAACCATATGCCATGAAATCGGAATCAGAGTACCCAATGATCTCCAAATTTTCTGATCTCTGATAAGTAAGCATGTAATCCTTTGTTCTCTTTAGATAACGCATTACGCGTTTAACAGTTATCCAATGATCCATACTAGGATTGCTCAAGTATCTACCCAACACTCCCACTAAGAATGATATATCGAGGCGTGTGCAGACTTGAGCATACATTAAGCTCCCTAGTGCTGATGCATAAGCGTTATCATGCATTGTTGTCATCTCAAGATCATTTTTGGGGCATTGCTTGAGACTGAACTTGTCTCCTTTAGTTACGGGTGTACCCATTGGTCTACAACTTTCGATGACATATCTACTTAAAATCTTTTTGATATAGTTCTTTTGTGATAATCCAAGAATACCTTGAGAGTGATCTCTTAGTATCTCGATTCCTAATACAAAAGAGGCATCACTAAGATCTTTCATTTTGAATTTGTTCGATAGAAGTTTCTTAGTTTCATGTAACAAACCTATATCGTTACTAGCAAGTAGAATGTCATTAATATATAAGACTAAGAAAATGTATTTACTCCCACTGAATTTGTGGTATACACATTTATCTATAATATTTACCTCAAAACCATATGAGGTAATGCCTTAAACTTGTGATACCATTGACGGAAAGCTTGTTTGAGATCATAGATGGATTTTCTCTTTTTTTCTGTTGGATCTCCTTAATGGTACTTCTTGAGGTTGTTGAGCTTGCTATATGGGTTGGGGTTGATGAGGATTCTCATCATTTTCCTGTACTGTAGCAGTATCTTGAGCAACAATAGTATTCACATTGTTCTCTTGTATTGTAACTGGATTTACAATAGGATTCTCATTTTGCTCTTGTACTATAACTGTATCTTGAACAACAATAGGCACAAGGACCTGATCATTGTCAGTTACAGAATTCTCATCAAAAGCAACATTTCTAATATTTCCTTCCTCCCCAAACTTAACATTCTCAAGAAATCTCGCATTTTCCGTTTCAAAAATAGACATTGATGTAGGATTGTAAAACTTGTACCCCCGTGAACGCTCAGCGTAACCAATAAAGTAGCAACTAATTGTCCTTGAGTCCAATTTTCTTTCATGCAGCCTATAAGGTCGCGCCTCAGCTGGACATCCCCAAATATGCAAATGCTTTATATTGGGCCTTTTTCCAGTCCAAATTTCATATGGAGTTTTGTTAACTGCTTTGTTTGGCACCCTATTAAGGATGTACACTGTGGTCTTTAAGGCTTCTCCCCAGAGTGATTCAGGCAAGGAAGAATGACTAATCATACTTCTCACCATGTTCTTAAGAGTTTGGTTCCTTCGTTCTGCAACACCATTCATGCTAGGTTTGCCTGGCATGGTGTATTGCGGAACAATACCACACTCCTCTAGGAAAAGAGCAAAAGGCCTGGGATGTTGCTCACCTGAACCGTCATATCTTTCGTAGTATTCACCACCACGATCAGACTCGACAGTTTTAATTTTCTTTCCAAGTTGAAGTTCAACTTCAGCTTTGAAAGACTTGAAAACATCCAAGGCTTGAGACTTTTCATAAATTAAATATAGATACCCTTAACGAGAGTAATCATCTATGAACGTAATAAAGTACCGTTGTCCATTCCAAGAGACAGTAGGGAATGGGCCACATATATCGGTATGTATCAGTTCTAAGACATCTTTAGCTCTCTCGACACCTAATTTCCTTTCATTTTTCCTTTTCCTCTTTATGCACTCAATACAGACTTCAAAGTCCGCCAAATTTAGGGGTTCAAGAATTCTATCCGACACTAGCCTCTGAATTCTCTGTTTAGAGATGTGACCTAGACATTTGTGTCATAATGATGCCGAATTCTCATTTAGTTTTCGTTTTGTACCCGTTTGCAGTATTTCATTATTATAGGAATTTAAATCAAGCTTATATAGATTATCCACCAAACGACCAGAGCAAATATTATTCGAATTATAAAAGAGACTGACCTTATTATTTCCGAACGAACAAAAATAACCTAATTTGTCCAAACGAGAAATAGAAACTAAATTCCATCTAAATGATAGTACATAAATTGTCTCAAATAAATCCAAGTAAAATCCACTCGTAGAACATAATCTAAAGGTTCCTATAGCTTCGACTACAACTATATTGCCGTCTGCCACATAAATGTATCTTTCAACATTACTTGGCGGTCGGCTCCACAGGCAACCCTGCATAGTAACACTTACGTGAGTAGTAGCAGCAGAATCTACCCACCAAGTATCAACAGGTGCATAACTTAAACTAGCCTTAGAACAAAAGAAAGTAAGAATTATACCCTTCTTTACACGCCAAGTGGCATATTTTGTACAATCCTTCTTCATGTGTCCCACCTTCTTACAGAAGAAACATGTTGAAACTTGATCTTATTTTTTAGCTTTTTTCTATTGAGAAGGCATATCCACAGTAGTATCACGCTTTCTTTTATACTGAGAAGATGAAGCCATGTGAGTACTTTCAGTCTTATCTTGCTGTAGCCTCTCTTCTTCTTACTCACGGTGAGATATAAGCTCATTTAATGACCAAGTATCCTTCAGAGTGTTATAACTCACTTTGAATTGCCCAAAGTGTGCAGGAAGGGAGATCAAAATAAAATGCTTGAGTAAGTCTTCAGACAACTCTAACTTTAGTGCTATCAATATTGAAGCAAGATGAGACATTTTCATAAGGTACTCCCTTATGTTCCTTTTACCTTTATATCTCATGGAGACAAGTTTGCTCAAAAGACTACTTGCCTCCGCCTTTTCATTCTTAGCAAAGAATTTTTCAACATCTTTTAGGAACTGTTTAGCATCTTTATCCTCAGTAATTGAGCCCCGAAATGCCTCAGGAATTGAGCACTTCATGATCATAATGCTTATCCGATTGGATATCTCCCACTTCTCTATTTTAACCTCATTCAGATTTTCTAGAATGAAAGTGGGTTTCTCCTCTCGAAAGAGTTATATCCAGATCCATACAATCGAGGACAATCTCCACGGTATCCTTCCAAACTTTAAAGTTTGAACTATTCAGCATAGGAATACTGCTAATTTGTGCAGAAACATTGGTAGCTAAAGCCATATTTTCTGGATTAGAACAAAAAAAAAATATGCAGTAAACATTAGTTAAATAATAGGAAAAAATCCATATTGAGATATCTAGAACAACATTAATTTTCAATCTTTAGATAGAAAATTAACTGTAAGTGATACTCTCATTACAGTAATCAAATATTATCGAAATTCCTGTCACACATTAAACCTTTCTTTGGACCGACTTAATGCGCACATGGAAACTTAAACTTCGCAACCTATTTATTACCCATATATTTTCTATTAGTTGGCCAAACAATAACCTTCCTTTGGGGCGATTATTGACCACATAATTAATAGAAAATAAACAAAAGTCACTACAAGAAAAATCACTTTTAGCGGCCATTTATTTTGATTTTAGCGGCAATAAAAATAGCCACCAATATATTTACCGGCAATTAGACATTAGCCGTCTTATGCATTGTCGCTAAAAGGTTTTAGCGGCAATTATAACATTTGCCAGTAAAGACCTTTTTAATGGCTGCAAAAAATATATAACTTTTAGTGGCCATTTTCTTGGCAATTTATATGGCCACCAAAAGTAATTATAAAATTACAATGTTATTCACTTTTAGTAGCCATTACTATTGCCTCCAAAACCCATTTTACTGACAATTTATATGGCCACTAAAAATTATTCTAAAATTGTAATGTTATTCACTTTTAGTTGCCATTACTATTACCGCTAAAATCTTAAAACTTTTTTTAGTTATAATATATCTTTACTAATTTATCAAACAAGAACAGAAGGAATTCGACCAAAGACGATCAATCCTCATAAAATTCACATACAGCAATAATACAAATGTAACATGTTATTAAAAAAGCTAAGGGATAAATCTAGATAAGATACCAAAAACCAAAATAAAGTGAAAATGATAGCTTTGCTCAGCTTGAATCATAAAGTCGGATCGTTTTTCCAAACTAATTCAGCCATGGTTTACTTAACCATGAATTTATTCGGAAATAATATTCATGGTTAACTACAAACATATCACTGGCTAAATCAGTTTAGCAAATGATTAATCATATGCAGAGACCGCAATGTCCAATTATGGTCCAAACTGAACAATTGTACAGAGCTATCATTTCATTTTACTAATAGAGAAAGAATAAAATAAGGCCTAAAAATTTACTAAGCTGCCATGTCTAATGCTGAGAACAATAGAAATCATTCAGTCTCCATGGACACGAGTCTTACTGTCGTAGTATCTCTTCTTACTCTCCCCCTTCTTTTCATTCCATTTCTGAATCAAAGATAAAATAAAATAAAGCGGGTCAAAATAACTGAGAGCACATTAGCTAGGAAATCATGGCCAAAGGAATAAGAAAAGTTCAAAGAAAACCAGCTAATCATAACAGACATTTCACTGGATAATTTTCTTCCTATTCTTTGTATATATTATGTCCTCTCATCCAAGGGTTGAGTTTAGAATGTCCACTTTTATGGTGAAATAAATTTTGTTTTCTTGAACCAATAAAGGATCTAACACTAGCTTCTTTTATTGGGTAAAACCCACCAGTTCATCAGGGTTTATTACTAGGAATCCAAATAATTCAGCTCAACTCATAGAAATTCAAAAAGATTTAAGTATCTCAAAGGCTAATTTTTGCATTCTTATGGTTCGAACACAAGACACCCGATTTACAGGTCAAAACATCTAGCCTTTCAACGAACTTTATGTCGGTAATCTAGTCATTAACTAATTCACATTTTTTTTTCTTTCTTTTTTATAAAAAGCTAATTCACTATACTCATCATTGACTATTTATAAATATGCTAACATTCGAACAAGAATTGAAAAGAAAAGAAGTGTGATGGTGATGATGCGAAATCAGACCTGGAATGCCTCATAATTTGATACAATCCTTCTAATTATTGTAATGGTTGTTATCCCTAAAGGACTAACTAAGACTCTGAAGATGCCCATGCTAATGGAAACAACATATGGGTTGGATTCTTCCTGTACAAGAATCAATTTCACAGGAGTTACGAAAAATCATGCTGTAGAAGGAGTATTAGTGCCTCTAATAAATATTATAAATCCATTTGTAGAAGATAAAATTACCTTCTGAAAATCATCATTTTTCGCAATGGTTTCATGGACAACTAATGAGATGTTAAATGTTGTGATCTGCACTCAAGATTTGAGGAGTGTCACACCAATCCAAGAATACATAAATACTTAAAAAGCAAAACAAGAAACAAGAATATAATATTAGAATATATACCAACAGAAACAAGCAAGAAATTATCACTAAATCTTGCTAGCAAGCTTTTTAAATAGGAGAAAAAACCAAGTTTAAGCTTAAGCAAGAAATTATCACTATGTGCCTACAGTTTTTGACAACTTTAGTACAAATGTTGTTGTTGATGAGCTTCTATCTTTCAAAGTAAATGAGGAAGAAAATCATGAATCATGAATATACTAATGAATCCAAAATTATAAACCTTTGGCTGCTCTTCAAGGAATTGATAGCTTGTCAATATTTTTCACCTTGACACCAATGACAAGGAATTAGTAGCTCCTCCTTTCACTTTCTACTTTCTTCTTCCTATCAAAACAAAATAGCCTTCAAAGTTCAAACAACAATAAGAGAAACTTGAACAAGTAATGAAGTTCCACATAGAAGAGTTAAAGTTACCTCTGCAGATTTGCTTTTAGTAGCTGTCATTCTGCTTCCAGGGGATGCTTTGGTTTTCGAGCTGATATCTGATTTGCTCCTTCAATTAAGTCCATTTACTGGCCTATCCTTTACTACTTTACCTGAAACTTTTCCATTCCTTGCTCCGGGAGCTTTAGTATTAGTCCTCTCGCCATTCAACGACTTCTTTTTGTCTGGTTGAACCATACAGCATAATCTTATGAACTTTTGTGATCTCCAAACCAGACTGGTTGTCCTCAATAAATATTGTCAAGTTGATCAAGCAATCATTTTATGAGACATTAATTAAACCGAACTAAGCGCACTAAGCATGATCCTGCAGTAAACTTCATGCTCTCTTGTTTCCCTGCTGCCCTATAGATATAGCAGAGATTGCTAATGACATATTGACTGGTCAAACGTCCCACCCACAACCCTATAGATATAGCATGATTTAAAGGACTAATTGAGTATGAATAGTTTGTAAGGACAACTGAGGAATTGTACACAGTTCATAGTATTTTACAGAAAGGTGTTGAATATAGAGAAAGTGAAAAACACTACTTGTGCTTGCTTACCTTGCCAATTAAAACAGATTTGACTTTCTTGAAGCTGGAACTGAGCTTTTCATATTAGGGGCAAGCTTTTTACAGTGGCCACACCTATGGTAACAAAAAAGTGGTACGAGAAACATAGATCGAGAATTAGAAACAAAATGTGCATCTTATCTTTGCTGGATCGCCATGATGAATCACCCGACAGAGTGAAAACCTGGCAATTTTATATATATATATATATGAACTTAGAACCTTCGATTGGCACAAAAAAGGTATCGGTACCCTCACTCTCTCGTGTCAATTATACAGAGATCTTATCATCTAATAACTTATATTAAAGGAATCAAATAAAAAAATATAAAGTTAAACATCTATTAATCTACAAAATCAAAGAGATAAAGGACAATAACACATTCTATTCGAATTGTATACTGAACTAAACCCTAGATAAGGTAAAATTGATTCAACAAAGGAACCAAAAATAGATTGGTGATTATTTTATTTTATTACTAAAGAGCGTAGAACTCAACAAGTGCTCCTCTGTCCTGACCAACCTCCTTCTCAAAGTTATCTTTGGTGAGCACAACAACATCGTCTGCAGAGACAAATATGAAGACGAAAGCAAAACACCACCACTCTCAACACTAAACCCCTGCTCCAGATCTGTGCATGCATCAAAGTGTTAGAGGTGTTTGGGGTTAATTAATGGTCTAATTGCTCTGCTAATTTACAAAGATCGAATAATAAAAGTGGAACCAGATATTGCCAAGCTCAATTTCATATTCTAATAATCCTAATTCATCCTATCAAATAAATATTTTAGAATAACAGTGACAATTGAATTTTAGCAATGTATATTGAACCAAAAAGAATTGGGAAAAAGCACCAGGTTGCGATAGAACACAAATTGGAAGCACAAGAATCAGAATTGAGAGGGAGATTAAGGAATTCGTACCTGATGACTAGAGCGCGATTTAGATTTCAATCAAAATCAGCTCTAACTTGTCCGAGAAAAGGATTCAGATTGCGATTAACATTGAGATGAAAACTTAGAAGAGATTTGAGCGATGAAAAAGATGGAATGATGGAGAAGAAGAAGAAGAAAAAGGGTGTGCGGTTCTCAAAGGGAATGAAGCACTGAGAGTAGTTTGTGTGAGGTAGAGTGGCGAGGCACCCAGAGTGGAGATATTTTTGGTTTAGCAGTTTAAGTTTGTTATTATTTTTAAAGTTTTAGCTTCTTTTTAATGGCTATAGTTTAAATTGCCGTTAAAATTTATAGTATTAATGGTAAATATATAATTGTCACTAAAAGATGGTTTTAAAAAGAGAAATTATGGCAATAATATTATGGCCGCTAAAAATTTGTCGCTAAAATTTTTTTTCTTGTAGTGAGTGTGCAATGCTTATTATTTGGCCAAACAATAAACTTTCTTTGGGCCGATTATTGTCCGCATAAATAATAAGCATTACTTTATTCTTAATTAGTTACCCAAACACATATTTACCATCAATATGTGTATGTAATTCGGCCAAATATAGACATTCCTTTGGGTTGACTAATATTCGCATAAATTACATATCACCATATCCCTCATGTTTTAAATAAATCAATTTTCACAAAGAGGCTACTTTGGCAGCATAATGTTCAATCAATTTATTCCAAAACCAAAACTTTATAAAATAGGTGGGTATAATAATCCAAATTGTTACTAGTTTCCTTATGTAATGATTAAATAATATTTTCTATTACTCAATTTTTTTAATTAATATGTACACATAACTTAGCCAAATTTAAATCTTCTTTTGGATCAATTAATATTCGCATAAGTGATATATATATATCCTAAAAGGATAATCAATTAATTTTATATCAAATTAATGACACACACAATTAAATCCAAAAAAAAAAATATAATTCAATAATGCTCGGTTGATTTAACAAAAGATAAAAACCGTATATAAAGCATTAATTTATGAGCATCATTTTATATATATAAAAAAATTAACCAAAACATGCTTAGCTTACATTATAAACACGCAACAATATATATATATATATATATATCCAAATGATCAATAATATATGTATGTAAATGGCCATGTCAGTATGTATATAAGAGCATTATAACCCAAATGACATCCACAACTGTATATATTATATATGTGCAACAATAATTGACAGGACCGTAGAAGAATAGTGTTCATCCATTAATGTAAGCTACACAAAATTAACGTATATCGAATAAAATAATAATAAAATTGAATATTTTTTATGATTAAATTATAGATAGCGATATTATTTGTTGGAATAAATTATTTTATTAATCGAGATCATTCATATTGAGTCACCAAAAATATATCATAATACGGAAACGTATCTTTACTAATAGAAATTAGAAATTAAATGGAAGGATTGTCTCAATCTTGTGGTTTTTGCGATCTTCCTCAACCAAAGTCTTCTGTATTCCTAGGCGGCTGAATTGCAACTCTTTTGATGGGGAAAGAGCAACAAAGGCGGCTTTAGTATATTGGGGACCGAAACCTTAAAACCCAAATAAAATAGTATCTAAAGTCCAAAAGATAATATATCTAAAATCCAAAAGATAATTATCTAAAGAACAAAAGATAATATCTGATTTTATTCTCATTTAATTCCAAATCAAAAGTAATAATGACTTATTCAATTTAGCATTTATAACAATAAATGTGATCACCATTATATAAGTCATTTAATTTAAAATTGAATAATTTGTGATTATAATTAATATATATATTGTCCACAAACAAATTAGGAAGTTAAAATAATTTCCTAACAGAACATACAAATATAATAGTAAAATTTATACTCTAAACAAATAAACATATCTTTTATCATACATAAATTATTTTAAAAAAGAATAAATTATTAAAATTAATAACACAAGTTTAAAATGATAAAATCTAACTTTTTACAAGTATTTTTTATAGTATTTTTATTCTTTTAATTTTTAATTTATTCGTACTTTATTATTTAATTAATGATTAAACAAATTATTTTTATGAGAAATTATTTTTTGTATTATCTTAAAGAAGAGACCAATATAACAGTTTAAAAAATAATGTAAAAATAATTTTTAAATAAAAAATAGATACTATTAAAATTTTTAAATACAAAAGTAAATTGTATAGATGAATATTTAAGAGATAAATATAAAATACATGCCTAAAATAATAAAATAGACAAAAATAATTTTCTATTTCTCAAGAGTACTCCCATTTTGTCTGTTTTATTTATTTTAGGTATGCATTTCATATTTATCTCTTAAATATTTATACAATTTATTTTTTATTTAAAAATTTTAATATTAAATATTTTTATTTAAAATATCATTTTTAATTTATTTTTTAAACTGTTATATTGATCTCTTCTCTAATATAATACAAAAAATAATTTTTTATAAAAATAATTTGTTTAATTATTAATTAAATAATAAAATACTAATAAATTAAAAATTAAGAAAATAAAAATACTATAAAAAATACGGTAAGAAAGTTGAATTTTATCATTTTAAATTTCTATTATTAATTTTAATAATATATTTATTTTTTAAATAATATATGTATGATAAAAAATATATTTATTTGTTTGAAGTACAAATTTTATTATTATATTTGTATGTTCATGATTTTAATTATATTTTTAAATACTTTAAATAGATTTATTTTATTATATTATATTTTATATATGAATATATGTTCCATCACGTAATTAAATAAAAATATATTTTTAATGAAAAAATTTAATAACTAAATTAACCATTAGTTATGTGGGTAAGCAGTCATCCAGGACAAAAAGAGGCGCTGGGCTATACTGGGAAGGACAGCAAAGTTACGGGCGACGGAATTCAACGACATGACTAAGGGATGATGCACTAAAGAAAGATAGATTGTGTAGGAGGGTAGTAGATGGCGACGACGTCAGCGCTTCTTGTTACGAACGCGACGGCGGTGCTTGGAAGGACCAAATCTACGTGATGAAGTGATGAAAAAAGAATGGAGGAGTGGAAATGTGCTCCAATTAACGGGAGTGGGAGTTTGATATTTTAAAAAATTATATCATTTTCAATCTCAAATAATAAATTACAAAATAATCCAACTGTGGTTAAGATAAAGACTAATTACAATGTGACACATGATGAAGGGTAACTTACATGTTATTTTAGAGAGAGTTGGATAACATTCACCATTTAATTATATTATTAAATATGATACAAGTGAATATCTTAGTTATTATTTTTAATAAAATATTTTTATTCAAACAATTACTTAACTTCTTATAATTTTTTAAATATAAAAAAATATCAAGATTAATATTTTTTAACTTATTTTGTATTTGAATTAACATTAATTAATTTATACTTTTAAAATATTAATATATATTTTGAACAAGTGTAAAAAAATAACATATTTTATTTTACTAAATAAATATTTTAATTATTTAAAATTATTTTAAAAGTGAAATTCTCTATCTTAATGTTAAATAAAATATATTATTTTTGTCATTATTTTAAATAAAATGGTAATCAATTTTTGTAGATTAATTAAGACAATGAGACTACAACACAAAATTCAATTAGATGTCCAAAAAAAAGTTTCACAAATACAATGATTGATTTATCAAATGTTATAATTAAGTACTTTGATTTTTTTATAAATAAAGACCAATAATTATATATATTATCACATTAATAATAATGATCCACTTGCGACTTATCAATCTATTATATAGTTAATTATCAATTTATGATAAAAAAAAGTTAACACAATTAAATTTTTTTATATAAAAATATTTGAGAATGCGTAAAAAGTGAGTTAAGCTCCACTTTAATTTTTGGGATTAGCAAGTTGTACAGTCTTTGACTTTTTAATTGCTAGCTACACTTTAGTCTTTTAAATTTAAAAAAGTGCACCAATGTAGTTCCTCGTGCATCTTCCGTCATCGGAACTTGTAATACCCTATCACACAAAACCTTACGCTATAGTCATAAATCTGAGGTGGTGAGGCATTACGATACCTAAAAGCAAAAACATATACATGGTATTCGAAGGACAATGATATAACTAGGAATATGTGAAGAAAGATAAACAAAACAACACATTATACAAGAGCATAATAAAAAATATTATTTGTATACCAAAAGCAGTCACTAAAACTAGCCACCAATGTATTTATATATAAACATATGTGTTGGTTTGATTTATTTTTAATGTGTATTTATATTCTAACCTGTATTCTATACTGATGGTTAGGGGTGTACATCGCCCGACCCGGCCCGACTCCGAACACTTTAAGGGCTAATTTAGTGTGATTTCATCAGGTTTAGGGCCGGGTAAGGGTCTCAAAAATAGACCTGGTCATTATTTCGGGTTGGGTCCGGGTCATAGCTCGGGTCACCCGAACTCGGCCCGGTCATCATACACAATTAATATTTTGTGTTATTAATGATGGATGATGGCTATTCTTATGTGGAGTTTGAATATTGTAAAGCTTAATATTTTGTGTTATTAGTCATTATAGGATTATAAGTTAATGTTTTATATTTAAAATTGTTACGGACCATCACAAGTCCAGCCCAACTAGTCGCCGGGTCGGGGCACCACTCAACCCAGGCCCAAACTATCCCTCACAAAGGAAACCCAACGGGTCGGTCCCCGACACCGGACCCAGTCGATGTCCGACTTTACCACCTGCACGACCCAGCACACCACGCCTAGCGAACCGTTCGGGTCAGCTTCCTCGGGGCAGCACCCGAAGCCCCGACCCGAAGTCCGAAACGACCTGCACTCGCACGTGGACAGGGACAGCTCACAAGCACCCTTGCCAGTGGGCTAGGTCATCTTTGGGCCCGCCCAGCACAGCATATAAGGGGAGAGGTCAACATTCTCCCTGAGGTACACATCACCTTACCTAATTTGGCTATCATTCCGTACGGTCCCTGACTTGATCGTCGGAGTGTCTTTGCAGGTGGCCACCCCCTGTCGATCGTTCCACCACTGGTTTCGCCAGCCCCCAGCTTCAGACCAGGAACCCGCTCCAGGCCACTTCAAGGTCTCGCCTTCTCATCCCTTCATCATCACCCAGCCCGTCAAGAACCCGAGATCATCAGGTGACGAACATTGGCGCCGTCTGTGGGGATCCTGGAGCAAACATGGAGCGATTCCCTACTTCGGAAGAACCCCGTGAAGGAGGCGGGGCCTGCCTGAGTAGGGCAAGTTCGACAGCCCATGCCGGCAACCAGTCACGATCCTCCGTTCAGCCCAACCAACCAATCTACACCAAGACCCCCGAAAGACGCCCCTTCGGAGGAACGGGGGCCGATAGCGCCAAGATCATGCAAGAACTCAGGCACAGAGTACAAATCCTCGAGCGAGAGATGGCAGCGAGGAGCCGATCCCATGGAGACGTCAGCCACTCCCACGGTAACGCCAGCCGATCCCGCACCCGCACCCGCACCCCCACCCGAAGATGCGAGAGTCGAGAAAGGAGCCTAACAAAGAGCGACGAGGCGCATACACAGGTAACCTCTCGACCTACCCAAGGTAGGTCCGAGAGCCACGGGGAGTCCCAGAGAGGAAAAACCAAGAAACAACAAGATCCTATCATCATGGGAGCCACCCCCTTCCACCCCTCGATCCTCAAGGTCCAGCTTCCGGAGAACTTCGACAAGTCAACGGACATGAGGTACGATGGGACTAAGGATCCCCAGGAGCACCTCACAGCTTTCGAAGCAAGAATGAACTTGAAAGGAGTAGGCGACGCGGTCAGATGCCGAGCATTCCCTGTAACGCTAGCCGGCCCGACGATCCGATGGTTTAACGCCCACACACAAGGGTCCATCACGGCCTTCGCGGACATCTCCCAAAGCTTCCTGGCTTGATTCATGACACGCATAGCCAAGGTAAAGCACCCAATTAACCTATTAGGGGTTACCCAAAAACCCAGGGAGCCGACTAAGAAGTTTCTGGATAGATTCAACGACGAATGATTGGAAATCGACGGCCTAACGAACTTAGTCACTAGTGTCTGCCTAACGAACGGCCTGCTAAATGAGGATTTTAGAAAGCACCTCACCACTAAGCCTGTCTGGTCCATGCAGGAAATTCAAAGCGTGGCCAAGGAATACATCATTGATGAGGAAGTGAGCCAGGTTGTAGCAGCCAACAAACGGCAGCTCCCAAACCCTTCAGCTCGGCAGGCCCCCCCAGTTCAACAGGTACAAGGAAGCTCCCAAGGACGGCACCCTAGCCAAGCAACCCAAGAAAACCCCACGGGTAGGAAGGTTTACAAACTACACGCCACTCACAGCGCCCATAGTAGAGGTTTACCAACAAATTGCAGACAAGGGAATCCTATCTAGACCTACACCATTGAAAGAAAGAATGGGAGACAACAAAAGCCTTTACTGCGATTATCACAAGGGATTTGGTCACAAAACCCAAGACTGCTTCGATCTCAAAGATGCCTTAAAGCAGGCCATCAGAGAAGGAAAGCTGAGCGAATCCTCCCGGCTCATCAGAGAGCCGAGGAGATGGGAGCGTGAACGCTCCGACGAAGATCGTAGCCAGACTATCAAGCCAAGGCAAGAACCCATGGGGGATGTCAACATCGTGGTCGGGCGCGACAGCCCTCCTAAATCCAAGTCGGCAGCAAAAAAGGATATACTCTCCATCTCGACAGAAGGTCCTATCGTCAGCAAAAGACCTCCCACCATATCCTTTGGCCCGGAAGATAAATGATTTCACGACCTCCCCGAGAACCCCCCATGGTGGTTACAGCGATGGTCGGGACAGGATTAGTCAGACGAATCCTCGTCGACACAGGCACTGACTCTAACATCCTATTCAGAAACGTGTTTGACGCCATGGGGCTCAAGGAGTCTGACCTCAAGAATCACCAGCACGAAGTCATGGGACTAGGTGATAAGTACATAAAACCTGACGGGATGATCTCCCTCCCAATCTGCCTGGGAACCGGTGATGCCAGGAAGTCAGTTATGGCAGATTTTGTAGTCCTCAGAGACTCCACAGCCTATAACATCATCCTGGGGAGAAAGACCATCAACAAACTCTCAGCCGTAATATGCACTAAATTCTTGACAATGAAGTTCATAACAGACAAGAGAACGGTTGGCTCCATAAGAGGAGACCTAGAAGCGGCCGTCGCTTGCGACAACGCTAGTCTTTCCCTAAGGAAAGAATCCAAGAAGATAGCCGACGTGTTCTTGGCAGAACTGGACATCAGGATGGAGGACAAGCCGAGGCTAGAACCAGAAGGGGACATGGAAAAGTTTCAGATAGGAAAGTCAGCAGACCAGTTTACCTTTGTAAACAAGAACCTGCCCCACGAACTCATGGGCCCCCTCATGGAAATCGTAAGGACGAACGGTGACCTCTTCGTGTGGACACCATCAGACATACCAAGACTGGATTCCGAGGTCATGTCCCACCGACTAGCCGTAAAACCAGACGCCAAACCCGTAGCTCAGCGATGAAGAAAGATGTCTCAAGAAAGGGCCGACGAAGTTGCCAGACAAACAGCCGGGTTACTGGAGGCAGGATTCATCAAAGAACTCGAGTACTCGATATGGCTGTCCAACGTCGTCTTAGTAAAAAAAGCCAGCGGAAGGTGGAGAATGTGCGTTGACTTTTTCGACCTAAACAAAGCATGCCCAAAAGACTCTTTCCCTCTCCCCAACATCGACACCTTGGTAGACTCAGCGGCAGGGTATCGTTTCCTCAGCTTTATAGATGCATACTCTGGCTATAACCAGATCCCAATGCACCGACCTGACGAGGACAAAATGGCATTCATAACCCCAGGAGGCACCTATTGCTACAGAGTAATGCCGTTTGGGCTGAAGAACACAGGAGCCACCTATCAAAGGCTCATGAGCAGAGTCTTCCACGACCTCATTGGCAAGACAGTAGAAGTGTATATTGACGACATCTTGGTGAAAACAACAGAATCGAACAAGCTAATAGACGACCTCCAGGCTGTCTTCAAAGCACTAAGAAAATTCAAAATGAGGCTCAACCCACTCAAATGCGCATTAGCGATAGAAGCAGGAAAATTCCTAGGATTCATGATAACACAAAGAGGGGTGGAGGCCAATCCAGATAAGTGCGAAGCTGTCCTCAAAATGACAAGCCCTAGGTGCGTCAAAGACGTGCAGCGACTCACCGGGAAGCTCACGGCTCTATCCCGGTTCCTCGGTGCCTCGGCAGAAAGGGCCATCCCATTCTTCAACCTATTGAAGAAGGGAATCGCCTTCGAGTGGACCCCGGCATGCGAAGAAGCGTTCAGTCACTTCAAAAGGATACTCTCAGAACCCCCCGTGCTCAGCAAACCTAGAGAAGGGGAACCCCTGTACCTATACCTAACTGTGACCACGCAAGCCATGGCGGCAGTCCTTGTCAGGGAAGAAGACAAGACTCAACGCCCAATATACTTCATCAGCAAAGTACTCCAGGGGGCGGAGTTGAAGTACACCAAATTGGAAAAGTTGGCTTACGCCTTACTAACCTCATCCAGAAGACTAAAACAGTATTTCCAAGGGCATGTGATCATCCTAAGAACCGACCAGGCCATTCGACAAGTCCTCCAGAAACCCGACCTCGCGAGAAGAATGATGGCATGGGAAATAGAGCTGTCCCAATATGACTTGCAATACGAACCCAGACAGGCAATTAAAGCCCAAGCCATGGCAGATTTCCTGGTAGAGGTCACAGGGGAGGCTCCCGACATACTGAACACACGGTGGAAACTCCAAGTTGACGGAGCGTCCAACCAAACGTTCAGAGGGGCTGGGATCATTCTCGAGAACTCGGCAGGAGTAGCTTATGAACAATCGATCAAAATCGATTTCCTAGTCTCCAACAACCAGGCAGAGTATGAAGCCTTGATAGGAGGGTTAATATTAGCCAAAGAGGTCGGAGCATCAAGGGTAGAAGTTAGTAGTGACTCCCAGATCATCACCTCTCAAATAAACGGCAGCTACCAGGCCAGGGACGTACTTATACAAAAATACCTGGAAAAGGTAAAGGAGCTATGTAAAAGCTTTGAGGAAGTCATAATTCAGCAAGTTCCCATAGAGAGAAATGCCCGAGCTGACCTCCTCTCCAAACTAGCAAGCACCAAGCCTGGGACAGGAAATAGATCCTTAATTCAAGGGCTAGCAACTGAACCTGTAGTCATCCTGTGCGCAACCCAAAAACTGAACCCCTCCTCTTGGATAGACCCTATCCTCCGATATTTGGAGCACGGCAAAACTTCGGAGAATGAGAAAGAAGCACAAAACACCAGAAGGGAAGCCTCCAAATATGTGATCATACAAGGACAGTTGTACAAACGAGGAGTCCACCAACCCTTACTCAAATGCCTACGCCCCGATCAAACGGACTACGTCCTAGGCCAAGTCCATGAGGGATGCTGTGGTCACCACATCGGAGGAAGGTCGTTGGCGAGAAAAATCATTAGAGCAGGATATTACTGGCCCACAATGATGTCGAACGCCTAGGAGTTCGTCAAAAAATGCAAAAAATGCCAGGAGAATGCCAACTTCCACAAAGCCCCACCCGAGGAACTCAGCCTGATGATGGCCCCCCGACCTTTCGCCCAATGGGGAGGCGACCTCCTGGGGCCGTTCCTGCCTGGGCCCGGACAAGTAAAATACTTGATAGTAGCCATAGACTACTACACCAAATAGGTGGAAGCGGAACCACTAGCTAGCATATCTTCAGCAAATTGCCAAAAATTCATGTGGAGGCAAGTGGTCACCAAATTCGGAATCCCGGAAGCCGTAATATCAGATAATGGGACACAGTTCACCGATAAGAAGTTCAAAGAATTCCTAGCAGGATTGGAAATTAAGCAAAAGTTCTCCTCAGTCGAGCACCCCCAGGCCAACGCGCAGGTAGAGGTAGCCAACAAAGTCATTTTAAAAGGGCTAAAGAAGCGACTTGAGGGGAAGAAGGGCTCATGGGCTGACGAGCTAGCCTCAGTCTTATGGTCCTACAGAACCTCCCCCCAATCATCTACCGGCGAAACCCCCCTTCCGACTCACATACGGGGTCGACGCAGTCATCCCAGTCGAAGTCGGAGAGCCGAGCCCAAAGTTACTCCTAGGAGGGGGAAGCGAGGCAGTCGAAAAAGATTTGGTTGACGAAATAAGACAAATGGCACATCTAACAGAGACAGCAATCAAGCAAAGGATAGCCCTAAGGTACAATGGCAAAGTGCTGAAAAGAAGCCTTGGAGAAGGTGACTTGGTCTTACGACGCAACGACATCGGGCTGCCAATCCCAGGGAAAGGTAAACTGGCCGCCAACTGAGAAGGCCCTTACAGGGTAAAAGAAGTCCTCGGTAAGGGTGCCTACAAGTTGGAGAGGTTAGATGGAAGCGAGATACCTAGAACATGGAATATGGCAAACCTAAAACGGTTCTACTCATAAGATTCCACTCATAAAAAGAAGCAACCACACGACCTGACGACCTCGCCTCCTCCACTTTAATTTCCTTTGCATCCCTTTCTCACTCTCATTTTTTTAACCTAAGATGTATTACGTCACTTTGTTTTAAATCTTATATATATGCGCATACAATAACTTCGTCTTTTGCAAGATATACGCCGATGCGACAAAACAACAAACAATGACTGGTCGACCTAACAGAAACCCGGGATTGATCACCCCAGGAACCAAAGGGACCCAAAAGTCAAAACACAACTTAAAAAGCGGTAAGCGGCAAAAACGGTAAATACCATAAAAACGGTAAACCAAACATCAAAAGGCCACGACGGCCCGAATAAGCGAAAATGACAAAGTAATCAAAGGCCACGACGGCCCAAACGAGCAAACGATAAAACATAAACGGATTAATCTACAAAATGCCAAAGTATTCATTACAAGTAAAAGGCACCTTAAACAGGCCTAAAGATAAAAGATAACAAGTTTCAAAAGCAAAGACAAGGAATACAAGAGCTGAAAGAAGTATCTATCTGACGAGAGGACAGAAGTCGGCTAATTAAGAAATCAATATATGGAATACGTTGTGAGTATAGTTCTTAATCAGCTAAGATCCACCTTGTCAATTTAGAAAAGTTGTCACAAGTTTTAGAAATAAAAATACTGGGAGTATGAGTCTCAGGTCGTTTCCCAACGAATTACAGGAAAGGGTGCTAATTTATTAATTAGGAATTTTCCGAGAGTTTTGAGTTGGACAATGAACAATTAAAATAATTGTAAATTAAAGCAATAAAAACTAAAAATTATTATTAATATAAAAAACCTTGACTGGGGGAGTGATTAATTGGAAGTTCTATCCTTGTTGGAATCTTCTCAAGTGTGGTGTAAAGAGGTTGTTATTTTCACTTAGTTAACCCTTACTAAATAAAGGAAAGTCAAGTGATTGAGCTAACTTTTATTCGCAAATCCTAGTCCTCTCCCTTAGGAAGGTCTAACGTTAGTAAATACAGAGTTAGCCAACAACGTCCAATTTAACTAAGCACTTGAGCATTCCAACTCAAGTGTCTCCTCTTAATCAACCCCCATGTCAAGTAGAAAATCTACTCCATTGACATGGATATAATACTCAGATAAATGTAAGAAGACATAATAAATTAAATAAAATAAAATAGAGATTTAAAATTAATTAAAAGTAAAAGTAATCCTTTGCATCAACAATCAATAAAAATAATCCAATTATAATTCTAAATAAAGTAAATAAGGATATGGAAGAGTAAGTGACAAACTAATCAACATAAATGGAAATTAACAGAGTAAGGAAATAGGAAATAAACTAAGATAATATCTTCAACGGATGTAATGACTCTTCAATATCCAAAAGCATAAAAATAATGAACTATGAATGTAAAGAGAACCTAAAGGGAGAGTAGTTTCTCTCTAGATTCAGATCTAAAACTAAAAGTAATCCTAATATCAATGTATGTGAATGTATCTGAATGTGTGTTGAGTCTCTTCATGTTTTCTAGCTTTATTCTGTGTTTCTGGGCCGAAAACTGGGTTAAAACGTGGCCCGAAATCGCCCCCAGTGTTTTCTGTTAATTCTGCAGATCGCGCATGTCATGCGTAGGCGTCGGTCACACGTCCGCGTCGCTGGTCGTTTTGGCGTGTCACGCGTTCACGTCAATCACGCGCTCGCGTCATTTTGCAAAACTCCAATCCACGCGTACGCGTCAGGCACGCGCACGCGTCACTGGAATTTTCTTCATTTTGTGCGCACGCGTGAGCCATGCATGCGCGTCGATGCTCACTGGTCATCTCCTTAGTTTCTTGTGTTCCTTCTATTTTTTCAAGCTTTCTCTCCATTCTCTAAGCCATTCCTGCCCTATGAAGCCTGAAACACTTATCACACGGATCACAACATCGAATGGTATAAAGGAGAATTAAAATACACAATTAAAAGATCTCTAGGAAGTAAGTTTTCAACCATAGAACTAAACTAGGAACGAATTGTAAAATCATGCTAATCATATGAATAAGTGTGCAAAAACTTGATAAAAACCACTCAATTGAGCACAAGATAAACCATAAAATAGTGGTTTATCACTATCTCAAGGCTTAAGGATATCAATGATCTTCCCGCCCACAACCGTCTTGAGGGCCCCAACCTGAGAAAGATCGAGGTCTGGAGCTAGCACAGCCACCTGAAGCTTGATCCCCTCCTCAGTCAGCTTCACGGCCTCACGAGCCCCCTTTGCAAGCTCCTTGTTTTTCTTCTTCAGGACGGCCATCTCCTGACAGGCAGTCGCCGCTGAGCTCTCCGCCAACTTCAGCTTCTCCTCAAATTCTTTGACTTTCTTCTCAGCAGCAGTAGTCTCACCACAGAAGTATTCAAATCTTTCATCAATTCGAGGTCCCAGTCCACCAGCCTGCTGATCTCTTTGGCATTGATGCACGAATTGTAAATTACACTTTTCACAACTTGTACTACTAACCAGCAAGTGCACTGGGTCATCCAAGTAATACCTTACGTGAATAAGGGTCGATCCCACGGAGATTGCCGGCTTGAAGCAAGCTATGGTTATCTTATAATTCTTAGTCAGGATATCAATGATAATCCTTAATTTCAATAGTAAAAAGTAAAAGAGCATCAAATAAATACTTGTTATGCAGTAATTGAGAACAGATTGAGATTTTGGAGATGCTTCATCTTCTGGATCTTTGCTTTCCTCCTAGATTCTTCTTCACACACGCAAGGCTCCTTCCATGGCAAGCTGTATGTTGGTGGATCACCATTGTGAATGGCTACCATCCGTCCTCTCAGTGAAAAGGGTCCATGTACATGGCTAATCATCTGTCGGTTCTCACTTGTGTTGGAATAAGATCCTTTGATCCTTTTGCGTCTGTCACTACGCCCAATACTTGTGAGTTTGAAGCTCGTCACAGTCATCCCTTCCTGGATCCTACTCAGAATACCACAGACAAGGTTTAGACGTTCTGGATCTCAGGGATGCTGCCAATTGATTCTAGCTTTTACCACGAAGACTCTGGATTAAGGGATTTGAACGCTTTGATGTCAGGAGAGGCAATCAAACTCCTGAACCAGGAGCCCAAGAGATATACACTCAAGCTATTACAGATGGAATGTAAGTGGTTGTCAGTCACGCGTTCATAGGTTGACAATGATGATGAGTGTCACGGATCATCGCATTCTTCACAGTTAGGTACGAGTGAATATCTTAGAACAGAAACAAGCGTGTTGAATGGAAAACAGAAGTAATTGCATTAATTCATCGAGACACAGCAGAGCTCCTCTCCCCAATCATGGAGTTTAGAGACTCATGCTGTAGAGATACAATGTAAAACGTGAAATTGTCATCTGATGCAAAATAAATCTCTAAAGTAGTTTTTATACTAAGCTAGTGACCTAGGTTTACAGAAATTGAGTAGACTAAGGTAGATAGTGCAGAAATCCACTTCCGGGGCCCACTTGGTGTGTGCTTGGGCTGAGCATTGAAGCTTCCATATGTAGAGACTTTTTTGGAGTTAAACGCCAGGTTATAGCCTATTTCTGGCGTTTAACTCTGGTTTGCAACCTGTTTCTGGCGTTTAACGCCAGAATAGGGTAAAGACTTGGCGTTAAATGCCAATTTGTGTCATCAAAGATTAGGCAAAGTATGGACTATTATATATTGCTGGAAAGCCCTGGATGTCTACTTTCCAAAACAATTGAGAGCGCACCAATTAGGCTTCTGTAGCTCTAGAAAATCTATTTCGAGTGCAGGGAGGTCAGAATCCAACAGCATCTGCAGTCCTTTTTCAGCATCTGAATTAGATTTTTGCTCAGGTCCCTTAATTTCAGCCAGAAAATACCTGAAATCACAGAAAAACACACAAACTCATAGTAAAGTCCAGAAACGTGATTTTTGGATAAAAACTAATAAAAATATACTAAAAAGTAGCTAGATCTTGCTAAAAACTACATGAAAACACTCCCAAAAAGCGTATAAAATATCCGCTCATCACAACACCAAACTTAAACTGTTGCTTGTCCTCAAGCAACTAGATAAATAAAACAGGATAGAAAGAAAATCAAGAGGCAGTAACATCTCAGAGTTTCATATGAAGCTCAAATTCTCATTAGATGAGCGGGGCTAGTAGCTTTTTGCTTCCAAACAGTTTTGGCACCTCTATTTACCCTTTGAAGTTCAGAATGATTGGCATCTTATTGGAACTCAGAATTCAGATAGTGTTATTGATTCTCCTAGTTTATTATGTTGATTCTTGAACACAACTACTTTATGAGTCTTGGCCATAGCCCTAAGCACTTTGTTTTCCAGTATTACCACCGGATACATAAATGCCACAGACACATAACTAGGTGAACCTTTTCAAATTGTGACTTAGCTTTGCTAAAATCCCCAGTTAGAGGTGTCCAGAGTTCTTAGGCTCACTCTTTTTGCTTTGGATCACGACTTTAGCTGCTCAGTCTCAAGTTTTTCACTTGACACCTTCACGCCACAAGCACATGGTTAGGGACAGCTTGGTTTAGCCGCTTAGGCCAGGATTTCATTCCTTTGAACCCTCCTATCCGTTAATTCTCAAAGCCTTGGATCCCCTTTTTTATTACCCTTGCCTTTTGGTTTAAAGGGTTATTGGCTTTTTCTGCTTTTCTCTTTTTTTTTCACTGCTTTTTCTTGCTTCAAGAATCAATTTCATGATTTTTCAGATTATCAATAACATTTTTCTTTTTCATCATTCTTCAAGAGCCAACAATTTTAACATTTAAAAATAACAAATTCAAAAGACATATGCACTGTTCAAGTATTCATTCAGAAAACAAAAAGTATTGCCACCACATATAAATAATTTGAATTTTTCTTATTAAAAACTCGAAAATAAAATTGCTTTCTTATTCTAAAAATCTGCTATTTTATTCATGTTCAATGATGATAAAAAAAAAGATAAATTATAACTTATTTGGGGAATAAGAATAAAAATAAAGATACTAATTACTACTACTCATATAACTTCTAAGGTAGATTTCTAATAGTAAAAATTATCACAGAGTTAAGACTAAGATTAGGACTCAAAAACTTTTATTTTGGGAGGTGGATGCTCCTTTAGTCTGTGGGGTGCTTGGCCCTTCAAGAGACAGTTTCTGGCGCTTCAGCTCTTGTAGCTCACGCCCCTGCTCCTCTTGTTCCTTCAGAAGTTTGCAGAGCATGCTATTTTGAAGTTGCTGTTCTTCTTTCAGTTGATCCATAGCTTCTTGCAACTTGGTGACAGATGCTTCTAGGCGGATCCAGTAGTCAATTTGAGGGATTTCTGGGAAGAACTCCTGTGCCCTCCTTTTGATGGAGTTATCCTGCACTTGTTGTCCATCTATTAACTTTTTGGTGATTGGTTGCTCAACTGAGATATACTCATCCACACCCATCTTCACCCCAGCATCTTTGCATAGCAGAGAGATTAGGTTTGGGTAAGCCAATTTGGCGTCAGTGGAGTTCTTGTTTGCAATTGTGTAGAGCTCACAAGAAATTAGATGATGAATCTCCACTTCGTTTCCCAGCATAATGCAGTGGATCATTGATAAACCACTATTTCATGGTTTATCTTATACTCAATTGAGTGGATTTTATCAATCTTTCATACACTTATCCATACAAAATTCATGGTTTTACAATTTCCTTCCTGATTTTGTGCTATGATTGAAAACATGCTTCTTTGGCCTTATATTTTCTAATATTAATCCTCTCTTATTACCATTCGATGCCTTGATATGTGTGTTAAGTGATTTCAGGATTTATAGGGCAGGAATGGCTTGGAGGATGGAAAGGAAGCATGCAAAAATGGAAGGAATACAAGAAGTTGAAGAAATTGCTAAGCTGTCCAGCCTGGCCTCTTCGCACTCAAACGGTCATAACTTGAGCTACAGAGGTTCAAATGATGCGGTTCCAGTTGATTTGGAAAGCTAACGTCTAGGGCTTCGATTTGATATATAATTTGTTATAGTGGCCATACAGCTAGGTGACGCAAACGCGTGCTCCACGCGGATACGTCGCAGTGACGAAAATCAGCGTGGTAGATTTCGCCCCCAGCAATTTCTGGGCTGTTTTTGGCACAGTTTTGGCCCAGAAAGCACAGATTAGAGGCTATAAAGTGGGGAAATCCATTCATTCATAAGAACCAAGCTTTAATAATTCATAATTTTAGGATTAGATGTAGTTTTAGAGAGATAGGTTCTCTTCTCTCTCTTAGGATTTAGGATTAGGATTTCTCTCAATTTTAGGACTGCTTATCTTCATTACAGGTTCAATGTTCCCTTTATTTACTTTACCAATTTAAGTTTATGAACTCTTTATGTTTAGATTGATTTTCTATTATTAATGCAATTGAGGTATTACAGATTTATGATTTTTATTTAGCCTTTTATATTCTTGGCTTTAATTGATTAATTGGAGACTCTTATAGGACTTCTAATTCTCATACCTTGCCAAGAGTTTACTTTATAATTATTTATTTATTTTTCTTGTCATTTAAATTAGTTGTTCCTTATTTTAAAACCCAAAATTCTACCTTTTCCATAACCAATAATAAATCATACCTCCCTGCAATTCCTTGAGAAGACGACCCGAGGTTTAAATACTTTGGTTATAAATTTTATTGGGTTTTGTTACTTGTGACAACCAAAACTTTTGCACGAAAGGATTCTCTGTTGGTTTAGAAGCTATACTTACAACGCGATAATATATTTGTGAATTTCTTTACCGATAGAAAATCCGATCGTCAAAAATGGCGCCGTTGCCGGGGAATTGCAAACGTGTGCCTTATTATTGGTTATTGTAAATATTTACTTTTAAATTGATTTTTTTTCGGAAAAAAAAATTCAGATTTTTATTTTAAAATTTTTTTATCTTATCTTATCTTAGTTTTAAATTTCAAAATTCAAATCTTTTTCAAAAATCATATCTTTTTCAAAATCTTATTTTAAAAATCAAACCTTTTCAAAATTTAAATCTTTATCTTATATTGTTGACTTTTTCAAAAATTCAAATTTCAAAATTCAAAATTTAATTTTCAAATTCAAAAATTTAAATTTCAAAACCTTTTAATTTAAAAACTTATCTTCTCTTACCTAACTTATCTTATCTTTTCTAATATTAAAAATCAAATCTTTTTCAAACCTTTTCTCTTATTTATTTTATTTTATTTTATTTTCCTTTACTTGTTTATTTGTTTTTATTTTTAATTTTTATTAGCTACTATAAATTCTCACCCCTCTGGTTTCAAGTTTGGTTCCAATGTTGTTGCAAGGAATGGAAACTATAATGAAAATAGGCATCAAGGTTGGAAAAATCAAAGATGGGAGGAGCCACAAGGATTTGATCAACCCTCTTGGCAACAACCCCCTCCAATGCGCTATAACCAACAAGTCCCACCATATGCTTATGAACCACCTCCTCAACACAACTCTGGACTACCATACTCACAAGCACCTTACCACCAAACACCCCCATATGACCCTAATCCTTATCCACCACACCAACCACCATATGAACCACCACCTCAATATTCACCATCTCCATTGGATAACAACACACTCATCTCTAATATCATTGGTCTCACCTCTACACTCCAAAATCTTATATCCCGCATGGACTAATTCTCTACCTCCAATATTCAACCCTCAAGCTTTAGTGCACTTCCTTTTCAACCACATAATAATCTTCTCATCCCATCACCACCCTCCATGGAAGAGCACCCACATCCATCAATCCAAGAGCAAGATGATCTCTGCTATGCTATTGATAAGGAACAAGAGAAAAGGGATCGTCTTCGCGAATTCATACTTCATAAAAAGCTAGAGGAGGCCCTACAGATGAAGGTAGTAGAAACCCTTGAAGTTGAAGGAGTGGTTGAAGAATTAGTGAAGGAAGACATCAGGGAGGAGTATGATATTGTCTTAGAGCAAGAGGAGGCCCAAAAAATGTGAAGGTGGAAGAGACCCTTGCAGATGAAGGAATGGTTGAAAGGAGCTGTCATGGAAAGGAAACCATCAAGGATGAGTACGATTTTATACTGAAACAACTGGACAAAGCAGTAATTATTGAAGAGAAAGAAGTGGTTGAAGACTTAGGAGATGCAGAACCTCCATGGAAAAGTCCAGTCATAGAACCTCCTTCCAAGACGTTTGAATTTGATGTTGAAGAGGGTGTACATCCTCCAAGGCATATCATGGCTAAAGACTTTGAAGAGGTTAATCAAGAGATGAAAATTAAAAAAGAAGAAGCACAACCTCCCATGCCCTTGGTAAGTAATGAAGAAGAGATTGAATTGGAAGAAAGCTACCAAGAGGAAGAGGTTGAAATTGAAGAAGTTTGCAAAGAGGTGGAAGTTGTCAAAGAGCACAAGGGAGTGGAGCTTGAAATTACCTTGCCAAAGTTATTGGAGACCTCTCCGCCTAAGTCACCATCATCCTTCACAACATTCAAGTGGGTAAAATTCATATCCCTTAGCTTTCTCATCCCACTTGAATATGGTTTACTTGAGACATATGGTCAACTTAGAGCTCTTTGTGGCTATAAGAGTAAGAGGGAGATGGTTAGTGGTAAGAATTATCATGCAAGGTTCAATATGGTTGCATGCTCCAAACTGAAGTATCATGGTTGGAAGAATACTAAATTGTATGGGTCTAGGAAGCTGTTTGGATGCCTTAGTGAGAATTCAGATTACTTACCACCCGGTTGGAACAAAGATGGTCAACAAGAAGACGGGTGCAAAAGCAAGGTTTGGGACCCCATAATTCATTCCAGCAATCAACACTCATGGGGCCTTGTCACTTGCTTTAACTTGCTTGAAGGCTTTATGCAACTAGTTTGGGATCCCGGAGGCCATTGGAATCACAAAGATTGGTGGAGATTTCTGGCTGAGTTCAAGCACAAGTCACCATAACAAAGGACTCCCTAAATGTCCAACTTAAGGACTTTAACTAAAAGTGCTAGGTAGGAGACAACCCACCATGGTATGATCGTTCCTTTTCTTCAATTTTGATTTTATTTCGTTTTGTTTGTTTTTGAATTTTATTTTATTCTATTTTTATTGAACCTGGAATTATTCATAGCATCCATACTATCATTGCATTTTGTATCCTGCATAAAAAAAAACACGCACGTGACGCGTCCGCGTCACAGTTGCATTGGGAAGAAAAGAAAGTTGAACAGAAAGTCACGCGAAAGCGTGGCTGGAGGCACGCCTTAGGCACAAATATGATCACGCGACCATGTCGCTGACGCGTTCGCGTAGTTTGCGAAATAGCCTCCCCACGCTTCCGCGTCACCCACGCGACCGCGTGGCTCTGCAAAATCGATGTAAATGGGTCTATGGCAGCAAGTTATGGTGGAGCTGGGCTGGAACCATGCTAGAAGCACAAGCCCTACCACGCGAACGCGTACCCCACGCGTCCGCGTCATTTTTAAAAGAAAGGCCATTCACGCGATCGCGTCAACCACGCGATCGCGTCACCCCAAATTTTTGGCAAAATGGGTTTGAAACAGAGAGTTGCGCGAACGCATGGCTGCCCTCGCGCCATCCGCTTAAATCAAGTCACGCGACCGCGTCACCCACGCGTACGCGTCACTTGAAAATATCACAAAACACGCCAATACGTGACCCACGCGTCCGCGTCACATGTGCCGCACAGCTTATCCAGATCAGCGCCAACTATCTTATCTTTTCTTCCCCAATCCTAATTTTTCCCTCTTCCTTCTTATTTCTTTCTTCTTCCTTCTTATTTTTCTTTTTTCATTACATTTACATTCTTTCATTCATTGCATTTTAATCTTGTGCATGTTTTATTTTCTTTTCTGAGTTTATTATTTTACCATTGGTGTTTAACGTTCTTATTCAACTGTTACATCTTTTCTGGTATTATTTTGGTGCTTAGTAAAATTTGTTTTACACTGTTGGATAATATTATTTAAGTCAATGCTAATCTTTTATGATACTTGCATTACTTTTGCATTGACATGAATTTATATTTTCTTGCATTACCCACACTCTCTCCCCCAATTGTTACAATTTTTGCACTATTGATATGCCATTTGCTTCTACTGTTTTTTCACTTGTATGTTGTAGCTACCATGTAATTGAGACCCTTATTATTTGGCATTAATACCCATATTTTATTATTTTTTATCTTTATTTCTAGGGTTACTTTTCTTCTTTTCCTCTACTTTTAGGTTGGCCACCGAGAAAGAGAAAGGAAAAGGTTCTAAATGGGGAGACAAACAAGTCCATCAGCACAATCTTTAGAGAAAAGCATTAGCTGAAACAACCCTTCCACTTGCACATCTTAGCATGCACCGAGGACGGTGCAACCTTTAAGTGTGGGAAGGTCGATACCGATCTCCATGGGTTAGTTATTTTCTTCTCAATACCAATGTCTTATTTTCTTTATTAGTTCATTGTTGCATCTGCATATTTGATTACATGTTTTCTTGATTTTACTTATTTAGTTACTACTTGGTTGAAGTAATATTTTCTTTTTCAAGAAATTTTTATAGTATTTCACTAATTTAAATTGAAAATTTTTTCTGTTAAAACTTGTTTGAAGTTGTATTTGGAACATAGTTTAAAAAGCTAAGAACACACAACCTGTGAGATTTTGAGCTTATTTATATGGTTACATTATTTAACCATAAATTTTTATTCTTGTGTGTTTTCTTCTCTATGATTGCAATCTTTGCTTTGTTCCATTCTATATGTCCACTATTTAGTGTATTTACATGCTTGCATATGATTGAGGCCATTATTTGTTATTAGCTCACTTATCCCAAATAAGCCTACCTTTTACATCACCCTTGTTAGCCACCTTGAGCCTTTTTATCCCCATTTATTCTGTTCTATAACCACATCACTAGCTTTAAGTAGAAAAATAATTAAATATCCCAATTGAATCTTTGGTTAGATTAAGATAGGGATTGTGTAACAATTAAGTGTGGGGAAATTGTGGGAACATGGGTTAATAAGGGAATGTGTTATGTTTTTACTTTGATAAAATATTGGAAATTTGGGTACATACTCATGTGAGACTAGAAAAATTAAAAATTCATGCGCATTGATAAGTTATGTTTATTTTTCTATTAAAAAAAATCCAAAAAAAATATTCAATAAATAAGTAAATAAATAAGGGGACAAAATTACCCTAATGTTAAGTTAATAAAAAGATCAATGCATATGTGATAAAATTAAAATAAAGGTTGATGCATGAGTATGTAATGCAAAAGTGGGAATTTTGGGTAGCTAGGCATGAATTTCAAATTATATAGAGTATATGTATGTTAGGTGAAAGCTTAGGTTAATTAAAGATTCAATTTATAGCTCACTTAGCCATATATATACCCTCACCCTTACCTTAGCCCCATTACAACCTTGAAAAGACCTTATGATGTTTGCATTGGTACATTAAATACTTGTTGATTGGTTAGATAAAGAAAAAAGTTTAGAAAGCATGATTAGAGAAGAGTAGAGTGAATTACCATATACACTTGAGTGATTAGAGTGCATATACACTACCAGTGAGGGTTCAATGCTTAATTCTATGTTCTCTGCTTTCATGAGCTATCTTCTTACAAGTTTACTTGTCTTTTATTGTATGATTTGGATTAGTGGAATTTGATTTATATTTGTCTTGGAGAACTTGTTTACTTTTAACCAAGTAGATAGAAACATCTTAGCATATATAGTTGCATTCATATACATAGGTTGCATTTCATACATTTTACCATTCCTCTTCACTCTTTTATAGCTTCTCTTGAGCTTAGCATGAGGACATGCTAATGTTTAAGTGTGGAGAGGTTGATAAACCACTATTTCATGGTTTATCTTGTGCTCAATTAAGTGGATTTTATCAATTTTTCATACACTTATCCATACAAAATGCATGGTTTTACAATTTCCTTCCTGATTTTGTGCTATGATTGAAAACATGCTTCTTTGACCTTATATTTGCTAATATTAATCCTCTCTTATTACCATTCGATGTCTTGATATGTGTGTTAAATGATTTCAGGATTTATAGGGCAGGAATGGCTTGGAGGATGGAAAGGAAGCATGCAAAAATGGAAGGAATACAAGAAGTTGAAGAAATTGCTAAGCTGTCCAGCCTGACCTCTTCGCACTCAAACAATCATAACTTGAGCTACAAAGGTCCAAATGACAAGGTTCTAGTTGAGTTGGAAAGCTAACGTCTGGGGCTTCGATTTGATATATAATTTGCCATAGTGTCCATACAGTTAGGCGACGCGAACGCGTGCTCCACGCGGACGCATCGCAGTGACGAAAATCAGCGTGGAAGATTTCGCCCCCAGCGATTTCTGGGCTGTTTTTGGCGTAGTTTTCGGCCCAGAAAACACAGATTAGAGGCTATAAAGTGGGGGAATCCATTCATTCATAAGAACCAAGCTTTAATAATTCATAATTTTAGGATTATATGTAGTTTTAGAGAGAGAGGTTCTCTCCTCTCTCTTAGAATTTAGGATTAGGATTTCTCTCAATTTTAGGACTGCTTATCTTCATTACAGGTTCAATGTTCCCTTTATTTACTTTACCAATTTAAGTTTATGAACTCTTTATGTTTAGATTGATTTTCTATTATTAATGCAATTGAGGTATTACAGATTTATGATTTTTATTTAGCCTTTTATATTCTTGGCTTTAATTGATTAATTGGAAACTCTTGAGTTATCAAACTCATCGTGATTGATAATTGTTATTTTTGCTAATTGATTTGAATTCCAATAACTTTAGTCTTTCCTTAGGAATTGACTAGAACCTGAGGATCAAATTGATTAGTCCGCTTGACCTTCCTTTGTTTAGCAAAGGTTAACTAAGTGGAATTAAAATCCAATTCTCATCACCGTTGATAAGGATAACTAGGATAGGACTTCTAATTCTCATACCTTGCCAAGAGTTTACTTTATAATTATTTATTTATTTTTTTTGTCATTTAAATTACTTGTTCCTTATTTTAAAACCCAAAATTCTACCTTTTTCATAACTAATAATAAATCATACCTCCCTGCAATTCCTTGAGAAGACGACCCGATGTTTAAATACTTCGGTTATAAATTTTATTGGGTTTTGTTACTTGTGACAACCAAAACTTTTGCACGAAAGGATTCTTTGTTGGTTTAGAAGCTATACTTACAACGCGATAATATATTTGTGAATTTCTTTACCGATAGAAAATCCGATCGTCAATCATCGCCGCTCTTTTGACAGTGAGTTCAGAACGATTGCTGGTGGGCAGTATAGAACGCCCAATGAAGTCCAGCCAGCCTCTAGCAATTGGTTTGAGATCTCCTCTCTTGAGTTGATTTGGGACACCGTTTGCATTGGTTATCCACTTGGTTCCAGGGATGCATATGTCCTCTAGAACTTGGTCTAAGCGCTTATCAAATCTCACCATTCTCCTATTAAAAGATTCTGGATCATCTTGTAGTTGTGGCAGCTTGAAGACCTCTCTTATTTTGTCCTGGTGGAAGTAAATAATCTTCCCTCTAACCAAGGTTCGAAAGGTATAGAAGGTGGCTCCAGTTAATCTCTGCTTATATGTTTGCCACAGATTTGCATAGAATTCCTGAACCATGTTTCTACCCACCTTTGTCTCAGGATTAGCCAGAATTTCCCAGCCTCTTTTTTGAATCTGCTCTTGGATCTCCGGATATTTATCTTCTTTCAGATCGAATTTAACTTCCGGGATCACTGATCTTAGACCCATTGTTTTGTAGTAATGGTATGCATGTTCTTTGGTTAAGAACCTCTCTTGATTCTAAAGTGGTTTTAGAACATTCTCTTTCTTACCTTTTGAAGTGGTTTGTTTTCCTTTAGGAGCCATGATCTTAGTGAGTCTTACCTCAGTGATCACGAAAAGCACACCAAACTTAGAGGTTTGCTTGTTCTCAAGCAAAAGAAAGGAAAGGAGAGGAATAAAAGGAGAGACAAATTTGAATTGTGGAGGAGAAGGGGTGGCCGAATGTGAATTTAAAAATGTGAATTTGAAAATTTTGAAAAAGATATGCTAGGATATATCATTTGTAAAAAGATAATTATCATATGCAAAAGATATAGTTTTAAAATTGAAAAGATAAGAGAGAGATTTGAAAAAGATAAATATACTTTTTGAAAAGATAGTATGATGATTTGAAAAAGATTTGAAAAGAATTTAAAAAGATAGATGAGTTTTGAAAAAGATTTCAAAAGAAGTTTAAGAAGAATGAAGAAAGATTTTTAGGCTTGAAATTATTTTGAAATTGAAATTGAAAAATGAGAATTTGTAACATGTTCATGCAAGAAATCATGGATGGAAATATGAAAATTTGAGAAAAATTGAAGTGAAAAACCAACTTCCTCCCCTCCACACTTCTGGCGTTAAACGTCCAGTTGTTGCTTGTTTTGGGCGTTTAACGCCCATTTGTTGCTTGTTTTGGGCGTTTAATGCCCAGCCAGGTACCCTGGCTGGCGTTAAATACCAGAAAATCCTTTGTCACTGGGCATTTTTCTAAACGCCCAGGATGCTACAATTCTGGCGTTAAACGCCCAGTAGGTGCTTCTTTTGGGCGTTTAACGCCCACAATTCTCTTTACTGGCGTTTTTGTGCCAGTGAGCTCATTTTCTCTGCTTTATGCTCTGAATCCTTTTGTAGCTCTGTGAACTTATGCAATTGATACTTTACCTTGAAGATTATTTATATTAAACTCGTATAATTATTATTTAAATAACAAATAAGCTTTGCTAATGGCTGGGTTGCCTCCCAGCAAGCGCTTCTTTATTGTCTTTAGCTGGACCTTGCTGAACTTTTAATCTAGCCTCAGCTTTGAGCATTCTTGCTCAACATTGCGTTCAAGATAATGCTTGATTCTCTGTCTATTAACAATGAACTTCTTATTAGAGTCAATATCTTGAAGCTCTACATACCCATATGGTGACACACTCGTAATCACATATGGTCCCTTCCACCGAGATTTCAGTTTTTCGGGGAACAATCTGAGCCTAGAGTTGTACGGCAGAACTTTCTGTCCTGGCTCAAAGACTCTGGGTCACAGTTTCTTGTTATGCCACCTTTTTGCTTTCTCCTTGTAAATTTTTGCATTTTCAAAAGCATTGAGTCTGAATTCCTCCAGCTCATTCAACTGGAGCAATCTTTTCTTTCCAGCTAACATGGCATTAAGATTTAGGAATCTGGTTGCCCAGTAGGCCTTGTGTTCCAGTTCTACTGGCAAATGGCACGTTTTCCCATACACAAGATGGTATGGAGAGGTCCCTATGGGAGTCTTGAATGTTGTTCTGTATGCCCACAGAGCATCATCCAGACTTCTTGCTCAATCCCTTCTACGGATAATTACAGTCCGTTTCAGGATTCTTTTTAGTTCTCTATTAGAGACTTCAGCTTGCCCATTTATCTGTGGATGATATGGAGTTGCTACTTTGTGGCTAATTCCATATCGGACCATAACAGAGTAAAGTTGTTTATTGCAGAAGTGAGTGCCCCCATCACTGATTAATACTCTAGGGACACCGAACCTGCTGAAGATATGTTTCTGGAGGAACTTCAGCACTGTCTTAATATCGTTAGTGGGTGTTGCAATTGCCTCTACCCATTTAGATACATAATCTACTACCACTAGAATATACGTGTTTGAGTATGATGGTGGGAAAGGCCCCATAAAGTCAATACCCCATACATCAAACAACTCAATCTCTAAGATCCCTTGTTGAGGCATGGCGTAACCACGAGGCAGATTACCAGCTCTCTGGCAACTTCACAGTTACGTACAAACTCTCGGGAGTCTCTATAGAGAGTAGGCCAGTAGAAGCCACATTGGAGGACCTTGGTGGCTGTTCGCTCACCTCCGAAATGGCCTCCATATTGTGATCCATGGCAATGCCATAAGATCTTCTGTGCCTCTTTCTTGGGCACACACCTACAAATTATTCCGTCTGCACATCTCTTAAAGAGATATGGTTCATCCCACAAGTAGTACTTTGCATCAGTAATTAATTTTTTTGTTTGCTGCCTACTGTACTCCTTGGGTATGAATCTTACAGCCTTATAGTTTGTAATGTCTGCAAACCATGATATTTCCTGAATGGCAAATAATTGCTCATCCGGAAAGGTTTCAGAGATCTCAATAGAGGGGGAGGACACCCCTTCTACTGGTTCTATCCGGGACAGATGATCAGCCACTTGGTTCTCTGTCCCTTTTCTCTCTCTTATTTCTATATCAAACTTTTGCAGAAGCAACACCCATCTTATGAGCCTAGGTTTTGAATCCTGCTTTGTAAGTAGATATTTAAGAGCAGCATGGTCAGTATACACAATCACTTTTGATCCTACTAAGTATGATCTAAACTTGTCAATGGCATAAACCACTGCAAGCAGCTCTTTTTCTGTGGTTGTGTAATTTTTCTGTGCATCAATTAAAACACGGCTAGCATAATAAATGACATGCAGAAGCTTGTTATGCCTCTGTCTCAGTACTGCACCAATGGCATGGTCACTGGCATCACACATTAGCTCGAATGGTAATATCCAGTCTGGTGCAGAAATAACTGGTGCTGTGACCAGCTTAGCTTTCAGAGTTTCAAACGCCTGCAGACACTCTATGTCAAACACAAATGGCATGTCAGTAGCTAGCAGATTGCTCAGAGGTTTTGCAATTTTTGAAAAGTCCTTTATAAACCTCCTATAGAATCCTGCATGCCCCAGAAAGCTTCTGATTGCCTTAACATTAGCAGGTGGTGGTAATTTTTCAATTACTTCCACTTTAGCTTGATCCACCTCTATTCCCTTGTTTGAAATTTTATGCCCAAGGACAATTTCTTCAGTCACCATAAAGTGACATTTTTCCCAGTTTAAGACTAGGTTGGTCTCTTGGCATCTTTTCAGAACAAGTGCTAAATGGTTAAGGCAGGAGTTGAATGAGTCTCTAAATACTGAATGAGTCTACCATATCAGAGAAGATAGAGAGCATGCACCTCTGAAAGGTTGCAGGTGCATTGTATAGTCCAAAAGGCATCTTTTTGTAGGCAAACACTCCAGAGGGACATGTGAATGCTGTTTTCTCTTGATCCTGAGGATCTACTGCGATTTGGTTATAACCTGAATAGCCATCCAAAAAGCAGTAATATTCATGACCTGCTAGTCTCTCTAGCATCTGGTCTATGAATGGTAAAGGAAAGTGATCCTTCCTGGTGGCTGTATTGAGCCTTCTGTAATCAATACACATTCGCCACCCTATAACTGTTCTTGTAGGAACCAGTTCATTCTTTTTATTATGAACCACTGTCATGTCTCCCTTCTTGGGGATAACTTGGACAGGGCTCACCCAGGGACTATCAGAAATAAGATAAATAATCCCAGCCTCCAGTAACTTGGTGACCTCTTTTTGCACCACTTCCTTCATGGCTGGATTTAGCCGCCTTTGTGGTTGAACCACTGGCTTAGCGTCGTCCTCCAATAGGATCTTGTGCATGCATCTTGCTGGGCTGATGCCCTTAAGATCACTTATGGACCACCCAAGAGCTGTCTTATGTGTCCTTAGCACTTGAAGTAGTGCTTTCTCTTCCTGTGAATTTAAAGCAGAGCTTATGATCACCGAAAAAGTGTCACCTTCTCCTAGAAATGCATATTTTAGGGATGGTGGTAGTGGTTTGAGCTTGGGTTTAGGAGGTTTCTCCTCTTCCTGAGGAATTTTTAGAGGCTCTTTTATTTCCTCTGATTCCTCCAAATCAGGCTGAACATCTTTAAAGATGTCTTCTAGCTCTGATTCGAGACTCTTAGCCATGTTGATCTCCTCTACTAGGGAGTCAATAATATCAACACGCATGCAGTCTTTTGATGTGTCTGGATGCTTCATTGCCTCAACAGCATTCAGCCTGAACTCATCCTCATTGACTCTCAAGGTCACTTCCCCTTTTTGGACATCAATAAGGGTTCGTCCAGTTGCTAGGAAAGGTCTTCCTAGAATGAGAGTTGCACTCTTGTGCTCCTCCATTTCCAGTACTATAAAGTCAGTGGGAAAGGCAAATGGCCCAACCTTGATAATCATGTCCTCAATTATGCCTGATGGATATTTAATGGAGCCATCAGCAAGTTGAAGACATATCCTGGTTGGTTTGACCTCTTCAGTCAAGCCAAGCTTTCTGATAGTGGATGCAGGGATTAGATTGATACTTGCCCCAAGGTCACATAGGGCTGTCTTGGTACAAGTACCCTCTAATGTGCATGGTATCATAAAGCTTCCGGGATCCTTAAGCTTTTCTGGTAAGCTTGTTAGGATGACTGCACTGCATTCTTCAGTGAGAAAAACTTTTTCTGTTTCTCTCCAATCCTTCTTATGACTTAAGATCTCTTTCATAAACTTAGCATAAGAGGGTATTTGCTCAAGTGCTTCTGCAAACGGAATCTTTATTTCGAGAGTCTTGAGATAGTCTATAAAGCGGGCAAAATATTTATCTTGTTCTGCTTGGCGGAGTTTCTGAGGATAAGGCATTTTGGCTTTATATTCTTCAACCTTAGTTGCTGCAGGTTTATTTCCTACAGAGGCAGGTTGAGAAGCCTTCATGAGGGAGTTATTATCAGCACTTGCAGGTGTCTGATCCCTCATTGGCGTTTGAACGCCAGGATTGGACGTGGATTGGGCGTTTAACGCCAGGTTCCACCCCTTTTCTGGCGTTTGAACGCCAGAACTGGACATGGATTGGGCGTTTAATGCCAGTTTTTCACCCTTTTCTGGCGTTTGAACGTCAGACTTATTCCTCTCTGGGCTTTTACTATCCTCAGAGGGATTTTGGGTAGCAGGTTGCTCATCCTCTGTCAGCTGTTCCTTTCTTGGCTTTCTGCTGCTTTGAGTTGAGATATTTAATATTTTTTCACTTCTTAATTGAACTGCTTGGCACTCCTCTATTATCTGTTTTGATAACTGCTGTTTTGTCTGATTCAATTGTGATTTCATATCTTTGTTAGCAATTTTGGTCTCTTGTAGCATCTCCTTAAATTCTGCTAACTGTCTTGTTATAGAAGATAGTTGCTGATTGAGTTCTGCAACTTGTTCCTGAGGACTAAAGTCAGTTGATACTGCCTTAGCTTCTTCTTTCATGGAGGACTCATTACTTATGTACAGATGCTGATTTCTAGCAACTATATCAATAAGCTCTTGAGCCTCTTCAATAGTCTTTCTCATGTGTATAGATCCACCAGCTGAGTGGTCTAGAGATATCTGAGCTTTTTCTGTAAGCCCATAGTAGAAGATGTCTAATTGCACCCACTCTGAAAATATTTCAGAGGGGCATTTCCTTAGCATCCCTCTGTACCTCTCCCAGGCATCATAAAGGGATTCATCATCCTCTTGTTTAAAGCCTTGGATGTCCAGCCTTAGCTGTGTCATCCTTTTTGGAGGGAAATATTGATTCAGGAATTTGTCTGATAACTATTTCCATGTTCTTATGCTTGCTGTAGGTTGGTTATTTAACCACCTCTTAGCTTGATCTTTTACAGCAAATAGAAACAGTAACAGCCTGTATACATCCTGATCTACCTCCTTGTCACGCACTGTGTCAACAATTTGCAAGAACTGCGCTAGAAACTCAGTAGGTTCTTCCTGTGGAAGACCGGAATACTGGCAATTTTGCTGCACCATGACAATGAGCTGATGATTTAGCTCAAAACTGCTTGCTTTAATGGGAGGTATACAGATGCTACTCCCATATGCAGCAGTAATGGAGTTAGCATATGACCCCAGAGTCCTTCTGGACTGTCCATTTCTATTTAGGTCCATGATGGATAAAATGGAATTGATATGAATTGCAAACAAAATATATTTTTGTTTTTGTTTTATTTAAGTAGAAACAAACCGAATTATTAAGAATAAATAAAAATAATAAGATAAAATAAAATAATTAGAAATTAAAATGTAAATTTCGAAAACTAAGAAAAAAAATAAATTTGAAAATGAAAATAATTACTTAATTAAGAAGATTTGAAAAAATTTGGATATGATTTTTGAAAAAGATTTTGAATTTTGAAATTTCAAAACTAAGATAAGATAGAATAGAAAGTTTTAAAATAAAAATCTGAATTTTTAAAGGAAAATTCGAAAATTAATTAAAATAAAGAGAAAAGATATTTTTGAATTTAATGAAGAAAGAGAAAAACAGTAAAAAATGACACCAAACATAAATTTTTAGACAAAAAAAAGGAAACAAACAGGAAAACTTTGAATATCACGATGAACGCTAAGAACAACTTCTAAAAATTTTTTAAGAAAACAGAAACGCAAAGGACACCAAACTTAAAAATTTTTATATTCTGAGCACTAATAATTCGAAAAAAAATGAAAGAAAAATAAAATCATGAAATTGACACCAAACTTAAAATATGAAATTAAACTGAAACAGAAAAACTCAATTATTAACTTATAAAAATTTTCGAAAAAATGAAAAAGAAAATAAGGATTTTAGAAAAAAAAGTTTCAACCAAAAACAATAATAGAAGACACAATTTTTGTGACTCTAAACTAAAAAGATAAATTTTTCCTAATCTAAGCAACAAAATAAACCGTCAGTTGTCCAAACTCGAACAATCCCCGGCAACGGCGCCAAAAACTTGATGCACGAATTGTAAATCACACTTTTCACAACTCGTACCACTAACCAGCAAGTGCACTGGGTCGTCCAAGTAATACCTTACGTGAGTAAGGGTCGATCCCACAGAGATTGCCAGCTTGAAGCAAGCTATGGTTATCTTGTAATTCTTACTCAGGATATCAATGATAATCCTTAATTTCAATAGTAAAAAGTAAAAGAGCATCAAATAAATACTTGTTATACAGTAATTGAGAACAGATTGAGGTTTTGGAGATGCTTCGTCTTCTGGATCTCTGCTTTCCTCCTATCTTCTTCTTCACACACGCAAGGCTCCTTCCATGGCAAGCTGTATGTTGGTGGATCACCGTTGTCAATGGCTATCATCTGTCCTCTCAGTGAAAAGGGTCCATGTACATGGCTAATCATCTGTCGGTTCTCACTTGTGTTGGAATAAGATCCATTGATCCTTTTGCATCTGTCACTACGCCCAATACTTGTGAGTTTGAAGCTCGTTACAGTCATCCCTTTCCGGATCCTACTCAGAATACCACAGACAAGGTTTAGACGTTCCGGATCTCAGGGATGCTGCCAATTGATTCTAGCTTTTACCATGAAGACTCTGGATTAAGGGATTTGAACGCTCTGTTGTCAAGAGATGCAATCAAACTCCTGAACCAGGAGCCCAAGAGATATACACTCAAGCTATTACAGATGGAACGTAAGTGGTTGTCAGTCACGCGTTCATAGGTTGACAATAATGATGAGTGTCACGGATCATCGCATTCTTCACGGTTAGGTACGAGTGAATATCTTAGAACAGAAACAAGCGTGTTGAATAGAAAACAGAAGTAATTGCATTAATTCATCGAGACACAGCAGAGCTCCTCACCCCCAATCATGGAGTTTAGAGACTCATGCTGTAGAGATACAATGTAAAATGTGAAATTGTCATCTGATGCAAAATAAATCTCTAAAAGTAGTTTTTATACTAAGCTAGTGACCTAGGTTTACATAAATTGAGTAGACTAAGATAGATAGTGCAGAAATCCAGTTTCGGGGCCCACTTGGTGTGTGTTTGGACTGAGCATTGAAGCTTCCATGTGTAGAGACTTTTTTTGGAGTTAAACGCTAGGTTGTAGCCTGTTTCTGGCGTTTAACTCTGGTTTGTAACCTGTTTCTGGCGTTTAACGCTAGAATAGGGTAAAGACTTGGCGTTAAACGCCAATTTTCATCGTCAAAGCTTGGGCAAAGTATGGACTATTATATATTGTTGGAAAGCCCTGGATGTATGCTTTCCAACGCAATTAAGAGCGCGCCAATTGGGCCTCTGTAGCTCCAGAAAATCCATTTCGAGTGCAGAGAGGTCAGAATCCAACAGCATCTGCAGTCCTTTTTCAGCCTCTGAATCAGATTTTTGCTCAGGTCCCTTAATTTCAGCCAGAAAATACCTGAAATCACAGAAAAATACACAAACTCATAGTAAAGTCCAGAAATATGATTTTTGCATAAAAACTAATAAAAATATACTAAAAAGTAGCTAGATCTTACTAAAAACTACATAAAAACACTCCTAAAAAGCGTATAAAATATCCGCTCATCAGGCATCCTCCTCAGCCTTCTTCTCCTGCTCAGACAACTTCGTATTCAGAGACTCCTCCCGAGATCGTGAATCTGTCAGATCCTTCTGGGAGTTCCGAAGTTTTCCTTCCAAAACATGATAATTTTCCAAGACAGGTTCCACCTTCTTGGCAATAGCAGCAGCCCGAAGAAGGCTGCGGTAGATCCACCTCGCCTGGCCAGAGAGGTCGGCATCCCAGAAAAACTTTTCAGTACTAGGAAGCAACTGGGACTCGATGAGACCCCCAGAATCAAAGTTCTTCTCCATAACAGAGAGAGCCTTCCCAAAGTCCCGCTTTCTCTTCTTCGGGTTGCCAACGACCTTCAAGTCGTCATCATCAAGCCCGAGATCCTCCTCATCAAAAGGAGCCTCCGCCTCCACACTTGGGTTCCCCAAGGTGTTCTCAGGAGGGACCTCAACTTTCCCCAACTAACCTTGGTCAGCCCTGTCAGCCCGACCACTACCCTCCCCGGCATCCTCCTGGTCTTGACTCGCCAAAGGAGTCGCCGAGGAGTCCTCACCACCCTCATAATCCCCTTAGATGAGGCTCATCAGGTCAGCCAAAGTTTTCTTCCCACTAGCCATGGAAACTGTAAGCAAAAAAGCAAAGGTGTGAATGATAGAAGAGAAAAACACTAAAAATGCAAAAAGTATAGAACTCACCAACATACGACCAACCGGCCTCCCGATCCCCCATAACCATACGAGGATTAAGACTTTTCTCGCTGAAAATGGCCAACAAGATATCGGCGATGTTACGATCTTCCGGACTCAACCAATCGTAGGATATTTTTATCAAATAATCGGACCCCGCCCCGAAGCTCCAGTAAGTCGGGATCCGCCTTTCCCCCTTGACAGTAAGCCAGAAGGGTTGATGACCCTCAATTGGCCTGACTTTGAAAAAAGTAGACTTGAAGCCATGGAAGGAATCCTCAAAAAGGCCAAAAATCCTACGACCTTGTTGGGCTCTGAAGGACATATATCCCTTCTTCGCCTTCCCCTGATGAGAAGGGTTTGTAAGAAGGAAAAGATAGAGGAAGAAGTTCGCAGAGGTCGGAAGCTCCAGATATTCACAAACCATCTCGAAACACCGGATGGCAGCCCAGCTGTTCGGGTGTAGTTGCGGCAGAGCAACGTCACAACGGTTCAACAAGCCCATAACAAAGGGGGACAAGGATAAGCGAACCCCCAAGGTCGTGAACATGGGTTCATAAACCCACAACCAATCAACAACCTGTGGAGCTGCCAGGTTCTTCTGGCAAACACACTCCCGAGCAGCGGGATCATAAACCTGATAAAACGTTTCCTCGGGACCACCCCCACATAAGAGCATAGCCTGACGCAAGTCCTGGAGGCCCTCCTTCGTGACCTTGGAAGGGATGTCCTTCACGTCGGAAGAAACCCAAGCATAATGATCAACGAAGTTGGCTAGCGATCGCTGAGCCTGATTCGGAAGAACGAGGCGCTCGGCCATACCTACAGCGGGGGCACCACTTAGTCAGAACGGGAGGTTGGGAACTTTTAGAGCAGTAAAAACAAAACTACAACTCCCTGAGGAGTGCCAAAAAATAGGGGCATATCTGTCATTTCACGCAAATTTCAAATCATGAAACGATGGGGCATTTAATGCCCCGCGCAGAAGTCAAGGAGGCGGCATCAGAGACGAGGTAACCACGCGTGAGAAACACGAAATGCCAACAATGGACTCCCGAGAAGAGGAACACATCCCGTCTCGGCGAGTAGGACAAACGTGCCTAGCCACGAGCTCCAAACCTCAAGGCTAGCGCGTTGGGGACACTGTTACGGACCATCAAAAGTCCAGCTCAACTAGCCGCCGGGTCGGGGCACCACCTAACCCAGGCCCAAACTATCCCTCACAAGGGAAACCCAATAGGTCGGTCCCTGGCACCCGACTCGGTCGATGTCCGACTTTACCACCTGCGCGACCCAGCACACCACGCCTAGCGAACCGGTCGAGTCAGCTTCCTCGAGGCAGCACCCGAAGCCCCGACCCGAAGTCCGAAACGACCTGCACCTCCCACGTGGACAGGGACAGCTCACAAGCACCCTCGCCAGTGGGCTAGGTCATCTTTGGGCCCGCTCAGCACAGTATATAAGGGGAGAGGTCAGCACTCCTCCCGTGGTACACATCACCTTACTTAATTTGGCTATCATTCCGTACGGTCCCTGACTTAATCGTCGGAGTGTCTTTGCAGGTAGCCACACCCTCTCGACCGTTCCACCACTGGTTTCACCAGCCCCCAGCTTCAGACTAGGAACCCACTCCAGGCCACTTCAGGGTCTCGCCCTCTCATCCCTTCATCATCACCCGACCCGTCGAGCACCCGAGATCATCAGGTGACGAACAAAGATGCATAAGACTTTAGACTAATGCATAATATTGTGTTAGTTGTATTGATTTAAATATTTGGTATTATTAGACAATATTAGTGTTGATTATGGTTATGCTTTAATTTTAGAGAATGGTTGGTTCTTGTTATATTTTTTTAAGTGAATTTTAGTATGTTTGGAGATTAGGTGACTTTTACATGCTAAAGACCCGACTTTCACCCGGTTTTTACCCGATTTTCACCCGGCCGGAAGGTGCATAGGTTTCATTAGGTCTAGAATCGGGTTAGGATCTAAAAATTAGGCTCAGTCTATATTTCGGGTCGGGTCTAGGTTAAGCCAAACCCGGTGTGACCCGGCCCATGTACACCCCTATTGATGGTTGACTTTGATGGTTGATTTTGGTATACAGCGTAGCATAATTGCGGAAATGGATCCTCTAAATTTTTTTTAACAATTGAGGGAGTAAAGTGTGATCTCCCACAATTAATTTTATAAGTGTGAATAATGAAGGGTTAAAGATCACACTTTACACTCAATTTTTTTTAACAAGTGAGAGAATCCATTCCCATAAGATATATATATATAGTTAAATACATAAGACGCTGCTTACGGCCCATTGCATTGGCTTCCGTATAGCTTGCCAAGTCAGCTACATAGGAACTAAGAAGCACTATTACTTCACACCAGCTTGGACATTAACGCCATCTCGAACAACTAAAAACTTCACACCCATAAATGCGGTTAGAGTCCTATCGTATACCTTATTAAATCAGTCATCACAGTACCTATGTGTCTATTTATCTGAACCATTCAAATATTTTACGATATATGTCAATGGTGTAAATGACTGGCGTACTGAACTTTCAGTACAAGAACCTGCCTCACCTGAAACGCTTCCTGTACTTTATTGCCTTATTGTTACGCTAGTGTGCAGAGGCGTTGAAATATATAATATAATATTCAGATGGTGCAGATGTGTGATTAAATAATATTGTAGACTATTGAGAGAAAGAGTGCAGGTAGATTCTAGCACTGGTCATTTTCTTAACCCGTTTTATGCTTATGAAAATGACGTTATGAAAAATTGCATTGGTTTTTGTCTTTTTCCTTAACCAAGCTTGAGAGAAAATTTGTCGGCTGGGACATGCAGCCGATGGAAATAGTGGACCTATATTTGAAATAGGATAACATACCATTACAAAAGAAAGATTTTTTTAAATAAATAATTTAATTATTTTAATTACCAAAATAAAAATTTGTAGCGTATTTACTAATTTACATTACATTTATTTATCTCGTTTACAGTGTAAACGAGATATATGTATTTATAAATAATTAAATATAATTTTTGAAAATAATAAAAATATTAATAATTTAAATTGGACCAAACTTTTAAAAATAGAACATTGCAAATAATAGGAAAGATACAAGTACAAAGTTTGTTAACTTTTTTTTATCAAAGACAGAGCGACTTGAACCCACGACCTCTTAATTGGGTATGAGAAAACTATACCATTTGAACTATTACTTGTTGGCGAAGAGATTATGTCATTTGAGTTATTTGAAACGTTCCATTTTTAAGATTTTGGTTTAATTTAAATTATTAATATTTTTTTATTATTTTCAAAAATTATATTTACAAATACACCTATCTCGTTTATACTATAAACGAGATAATTTTAGTGTAAACGAGATATATAAAAATTAAAAAATATACCTATCTCGTTTACACTATAAACGAGATACATACAATATTATCTCGTTTATAGTATAAACGAGATAAGAGAGGCTCACGTATTTTCGTAATAATTTTTAAAATTATTTATTTTAATAAATAAAATATTTATTTAATTTATTAAAATAAAAAATCTTTTTTTAAAGTTATTGTTAAACCCTTTAATGATGCTAAAAACGAATGGTTTGCGTAGTGGTAATTGTAGTCGTACGCATAGTAATTAACCTTTATTGGAGTTGCTATGTTATTGTATGTTGAATGTTGAAGAAAATTGAATGTTAGGTTTAATGAGAATGAAAGCAAAATGGCTGAGCTGAAAAAAATTTAATGTAAGCTTAAAAAATTAATGATTTTGGTAGTAATAGTTCTGTTGCATAAGAAAATACATGTGAAATATTTAATTAGTAGCATATTGAATGAGATTGAATTTGAGTGTTTTTTTTTTTTAACAAGAGAGCTCAACACATTAAGTGGAGCAAGAACAACAATAAGTAAATAGAAAAGTTAAAAAAAAAGAAAAAAAAATCACAAAAAAACTTATCAACCATTTTTTTGCTCCTCCTTCTTATAGTGTACTCCTGATTGAATTTGAGTGTTGAATGGTAAATGCTTTCGTAACCAAATTGAAAATTTTTTTCTTTAAACACATTTTAATTCAAAGCAACAAATTATAATTTTTGCCTTTTCATTTAATTGTTAGATTGAAAAATAATTGAAAAAATTTATTTTTTCTGCTAATTTATCATTCGATCTTATTTATAATAAGTGATACCAGAAACAATGATCAGAATTTTTGTATTTTTTTTATGGTCGTGCTTTACAAAAAAAATATATATTTTTTTTGGACTATCATTTTTAGTATTCTTTTATAAGTTTTGATTTTTTTTTATCAATTATTTATTTATTTATTTTGTTTATAGTATAAATGTTTTTGTTTAGAATTTTTTTTTATGATCTCTAATGCATATTCTTGTACATATAATAAAATTTTTAGTATTCATTGTTTATATAATTTTTTTAATCATTCTTATTAATACATATTTTTTTATAGAGCTTTATTATTATTTTGTTTAGTTTTATATAATTTTTAATATGTGTTTTTGAATTAAAATTTATTTTATTTACTGTTGTTATTTTTTTATAATATAAAATTATTAATTCCATTAAAAATACCAAATTCAATACATAAAGTGAGGATTCATTCATTGTGATCAAAATGAACTCGACCACAACTCCAATGGGACTTTATTGCACCTATCGATAATTTTGTTCACATTCTAGGCCCATTCATGATTAGTATTTAGTCTAACTGTTTTACGCTATATGTGGCTTATTTTGCAAAACTCAACTTTAGTAACTTCTCCATGCAGTCATCCAATCTCAACATGGTTGACTGGCTGTCTTGACAATTACCCTTTTTGTCTTTTTGGACAAATTTCAAGGATGTATCTGGTATTTTATTTTATACAACACGATAAATTTGTTACAGCTAACCGAACCGTAGTTGCTATACCCATGTTTCATTAAAGCAAATGGAACATGTGAAAGTTTTCCTATTCATTTACTTTCTTTGCATAATTTGCAATATTTCGCTTCTCTCTATCCAAATTTTGATGCTTCATTCTCCTTCTTCAATTCTCTTCTCTGATCTCCACTTTGTACATAAAAAATCTTATATTCACACTAAAGATTATTTATCTAATAAATTATTTTGTAGTTGTGTATAAATATATATAATACTTAATTTATTTTTAATATATATTTTATATTAATAATTAATTTAATAACTAATTTTTAATATACACATAACTTGATTGATATTATTAATTATTGCAGGAGACTATATATGAGAGGCATCTTTTGTTCCTCTCTGCTCTATCTATTATTTTTCTTTAATAATTTTAGTCGGTCGGAAGCACGTACGTTAGTTAATAATTATTAGAAGAGGATTAGTAAGCACGATTTTTATTTCTAATATAGAAAGCTTGTGTGTAATACCTAGAAATGAGGCTTCGAGTATGGTATGCACATATATGAAATTGATAATCGGCGTTTTCAAAAATTCTTAATGTTGATTTTAAGCAAATCGTTAATAATGTTCTCCATTAGGAGAAAAAGTATGGAAAGAGAAGCAGGAGGTGTTGGATCAGTTAGGAACGGCTAGGATCAGTATAAAAAAATGAGGGTACCGATTTCATGGGGGTGAGCACGTGGTGAGAGAGAAAGAAGGAGATGCTCCACGAAAAGAGAGAGAGACAGTGAATAGCAACAGCAAGATGGATGATCAACGGCTGGGACGCATGAAGGAAATCGGTACTGCCGATTTGATGTTGTGTCCACATGGCTCGCATGTGGTGAGCTCTTGTGTGGTCCATGACTCCTCTCTCTCCAGACTCTCTCAATCATCATTCAGAAGATCAAAACACCAAAATACAAGTGTGTGTTAACTCTCTGCTCTTTGCTTCGCCTCCTTTTTTTTTAAGAGCAATTGTTTTCTTCCATTTGAAGGTTGCATATTTGTGGAGCTCCAGATTTATTTTTTTCAAGATGGAGAAGAAAAAAATTTTAATGGATAAATATATTGTGAAATATCTTGATCATCTTTTATATGTAAGTAATTTTTTGAGCCTATAAAATTATTTATAATGTTAACATCAATTATAAGTTGCTTAAATGAACTTAAATATGTGTTATTATAGAGTAAAAGTTAGTTATAATAATAGATTTGAGTGTAATAAGTTAACGTGAACATTATAGTTAGTCTAAATAAACATGTGAGTACTCTATTTTTAAGAGTTTAGTGGCTATTTTATTTTTTAATTATTATTATTATTATTATTATTATTATTATTATTATTGAGTTAGTTATATGTTTATATGATAGTGTTATTATATTGATAGTGTTATTATGGAGTAAAAGTTATTCGTAATAATAGATTTGAGTGTAATAAATTAATATAAACATAATAGTTAGTCTAAATAAATATGTGAGTACCTTATTTTTAAGAGTTTAGTGGCTATTTTATTATTATTATTATTATTATTATTATTATTATTATTATTGAGATAGTTATATGTTTATTGATAGTGTTATTATAGAGTAAAAGTTAGTTATAATAATTGATTTGAGTGTAGTAAATTAATATGAACATGGTAGTTAGTCTAAATAAATATTTGAGTACCCTATTTTTAAGAGTTTAGTGGCTATTTTATTTTTTAATTATTATTATTATTATTATTATTATTATTATTATTATTATTATTGAGATAGTTACATGTTTATGGATAGTGTTATTAAGTTTTAATAGTTATTGTGATTATTGTTGTTATAATTCATTTTTTGTAATCTTAAAAACGTTAATTCAACTAACCATGATGTTTCCAGCCGCAATCAAATTTTACTGAATCTTTTCGGTCACTGTTTTGGAGAATAAGTGTCCGGCTCGAATAAAGTTGCCTTTACAAGTGCTGTGACGAGAAGATTGCGTGCACCCTTCAACACCCCGTTGATGCACTCTATTAGGTTTGTCGTCATATGACCCCATCGATAGCCACCATCATATGCCAAAGAGTGTTGCTCATGGGGAATCTGATCTAGCCAGCGAGTGTATGCCTCACCTCAACTACGCAACCTCTGGTAACGGATTTCGTATTTAGCCATCGTCCTAGAATAGCCTGGAAAACAAGATACAATGAAAACACACAACGATAACCACCATTGGAAACATAACCACAAGATGCATAAAATATTAAATAGAAAACATTGTTAATTACCTATGTTCACCACAAGCTTTTGTATGAACGGTGCCTTGAACTTCCTCAAGAAGTTGGATGCTATGTGCCTAATGCAAAACATGTGTATGGCCCTTGGCGGCTCCCATGCTCCATCACAACGAGAAACTGCTGACCTAATTGACTCGTGTCGATCAGAGATAAGTCCCACTCCATCCTTCGTCACCACATGGGTTCGCAAATGACGAAGAAAAAAGAACCATGCATATGATGTCTCACCCTCTACAAGCACAAAGGCAATTGGCACAATATTGTTGTTGCCATTTTGAGAAACTGCAACCAACAACATTCCTTTATATTTTTCATACAAGCGTATGCCATCTACCTGTACAACCGGCTTGCAGGGCCTAAATGCTCTAATACATGGGTAGAAACTCCAGAAAACTCGGTTTAGAACTCTGACATCCTGAGCCAATTCATCACTGCGGTAACAAGGTAGCGTTCCATATTCGACGGCTGTTGATGGCTCTTTCTTAACCATTACCTCAAACCATGCGGGCAACGCTTCATAAGAGGCTTCCCACCCTCCAAAAATTTTTTCAACTGCCTTCTGCGTAGCCATCCATGTTTTGTGATAGCTAATCGTGTAGTTAAACTTCGATTGGACATCTGCAATCACTGATCGTACCTCTATGGACGGATCAGCCTCTACCAATGGCTTAAGTGCTTCTACAATAGTGTCTGAGTCTAACTTTGAATGATCCTGAGAAAAAGTGGTTCTAGTACAAGTATGGATGCCATTGTATCGTCTAATCTCCCAACAGTACTTTCTTCGCATCACGCTAACCCTGATAAGCCAATCACAGCTTTGCCCATATTGCACACATTTCGCGTAAAATGTCATCGGCTCAGGCTCAAAAACTCGATAATCAACACCTCTGTAAATGGTACAATCTTTAGCTGCCTTTATCACGACCTCTCTAGAATTAAATTCCATCCCTATGACAACTTCACCATCTACTACCACAGGTGGATCTGCAGTAATACCACCAAATCATATTTACACAGTGCATAATTTTAATACACAAACATAATATTTAAAGTACTAATCCAAATATGGTGTGATGCAACTACAAACCTGCATTGGCATACTCTGGAAATTCTAGAGCATTCATGGCATCGAGATCCAAAGCGCGCATGAAAGACAATTCTTTGAATGGATGCTCACTTGCTAGTGTATTTGCGACATCTTCTACGTCTGACTCAACGGTGCAGTCCTCTTGTTCCTTGTTTGCATTCAGATCAACGAAATCGTAATTGCCTTCATATTCCTCTTCGCCGTTACCTTTATAACTTTTCCAATCGAAATCATGATCATGTTCTTCCATCGTATTCGGTAATTATTCGAATTCCACATACAGCTCAATAACAGACACTCATGATTGGACTTGATAGTAGATTGAGAACATCTCTTGCAGACTTGTGTCATCATTGATGCACATCGCCTGAAACTGAACGAACCCACCAAATACTAATATAGGTCGTCTGTATAAAATATTTGTCACCCTTTTTGGCATATGAGGATTTATATTTTGACAAATATAACTCTTAAATTCTTCAAACGACAACATAAAAGAAAGAACAGATATACAAGGATTATTACACATAAATATCACGCCTTCAGCTATTTCAGATAAAATTTGACCATTATAATAAAATTTAAAACTAATATTATTATTCATTTTTGTGATCACGAAAATTATATTTCGATGATAATTTTTAAAACGAATTAACTAAATATCATAGTCTTAAAATGAAATAATTATATAACTAAAATGAATAAAAAAATTTACCCAAAAACATGAAATAAAAAATAGCTTGCACACAGGAAAGAAGAGAAATAATAAGAAGAATAAGAAATTTTCAGAAGAGCATTAGAAAGAGGAGAAGAGATCGAAAATTGCAAGACATTATGTTGACGCACTCTATATATAGAGAAGTTAACAACCAAATTGTTACTCATGTTTATGAATTAAATAATTTCAAAATTTTTAAAAAAGGAAATTGGCACGGACGATTTCATGATGGTATAGATTTCAAACACATTTTTGTCGTACTTGAAATCGTAAGTCCCATTTTCTATATTTTTTGTCCTATTTAGAAATCATTAGTCCCATTTTCATAGCATTTTGTCCATTCTGAAATTGTTACTAACGATTTTTTTTATTGTATTCTCAATTTCCATATCGGTGCATTACACTAAATTAGCATAATATCCCCGTATTACACTCATGCTTTGATAATATGTAAAAAAATTAGCCACAGTAAGCATTTTGATAACAAAAAATAATATTTAATACTTCACGACTAAGCTAGGGTTTGCGAAATGAATATGCTTGCATACACACATTTTGATTGGGTAACTATTAATTCAGTTTTTGCAAGCTTTTGAGTGAATTAATGGATAGTCGTGTATGATACACATCTTTCAATGTAATCTAGAGTCGTTAAAAATGAGTTGCGACTCATGAGCCGACTTGAATCACTCGTAAATATGAGCGACTTAGACAGAATAATCAAGACTCGTTTAATAGCAGGTAAATTTTTGCTCGGCTCATATAACTCATTACGGATTCAGATCGAGTAGATACAAGTTGGCTCTGACAGAATCTTAAAGAAGTTTGCACAACAAGAAAGCTATAAGTTTGAATCTTGAAGTAAACTAAAAATAAAAAATAATAAAAAAAAAAGAACAATGAAATTGCAACGAAAATAAATTACATGAGTGTATTATTGAATAAATAAAGTACTCTCTCTCTTTCTAAAGGGAAGGAATGTGCTGAATTTATAGACTAGTCAAGCACTTAAGAACTAAAGAACTCTAACTAATACTGCAATTATAACTAATTTCTATTTTTGTTGATTTTTGTTAAATCTGTTTGAGCTCTATCTTTGATGTAAAACTCGTAAAATTAGTAAATAATTAGCTAATAAATTAATTATTAACCCAAAAAATTAGAAATTAGAAATTTATATTTTAATGAGATAGAGCTAATTAATATAAAAATCTTGACAATAATTAAAAAAAAATTTGGGCCCAAAATTAGGCCAAACAAACCAAACTGAGCCCGTATTGGACCAATGCCCAACCTAATTAATGAAATAAAAGAGCTTCAGCTCTCTCTCTCCCATTTCACACACACACGCTGGAAATTTGAGGGGAGGAGAGGATGAACATGCAAATCCTTGGCTTGATTTCAATCTCAAATAACTTTGGATTCGGAGCTCCGATCGCTGCACCGTTTGCGGCCATGCGTTCACCGCGATAAGCTCTACAAAACCCATCCAACAATTTCAAAGGTAAGCCTCATTCTCACACCATGAAGCTCAGCCCTTAATTGTGAAAGTTAATTGGGTTTAGTATTGAGAAATTGTGTAATTTCAGTGTTTAGGACCGAATTAGCTTCGTAGACTTGCCAGGTCTTGTTCTAATTTTGTGTTGGTAAGGGTGAGATAATCTTAACCCTTGGTAAATTACCGAATTTGTGAATCCTAAGGTAATTCTAGTGTTGTTGTATGAAAATTTAGATTGAATTGTGTACTTGAAAACAATTTGGTGATATTGGAGGCAAATTGGCAAGGTGGGAGCTTTAGCGTGAATTTTGGGGGTGTGGATGTTTGTTAACGGTGGACGCTTGAGGTGTTCTAGATTTAACAGGAAATCGGCCAAGGTATGATTTCGGTTTCTCGTATCTAAAATATAATGTATTGTGAAAACTTATTCTAGTGACCCTAAGATAAGATTTGAATTGTGATGTGATTGTTGGTTGAGAATGATTATTATGTATGTGGTTAATGACCTTGGAGATTATGAATGATGTTCTTATTGGTGAAGTATATAATATGTATGTGATATTGATTGGTATGTTAATGGTTGATTAAGTTGAGTATTGTTGGAACTTGAAGTATTGAATATTGTTGAATTTGAAATATTGATATTGAGATTGATGAAAGTGGGGAATTGGTAGGTTGTGGATTGAATAAAGAAGTTGGAAATATGTGTCAAGAAATATTTAATGTTGAATTGATGAGGTTTGGGTTGGTTTTAAAAGGTTGGCATTGGTATGTTTTGAAAATGGAGGTTTTGAAAGGTTTTATAAAAACTATGATTTTGACCCAACTTTGGCGGAGCATAACTTGATTTCTGAACCTTTGATTTTTATCAAACTTATTTAGAAAGAAACTTTGGTCTGAGATGTTTATGCCATTCAAAGAATGGAGGAAAAATATTTTAAAACGATAAAGTCATGCGCGTTTAAAGTTTGAGATTTCAGGACTTAGCAGCTTTTTAAGGATTCTGTTAAGCCCGCGTACGCGAGATACACGCGCGACGCGACCAGTTGTTGCTGCCTCAAGGACTCGCGTGCGCGAGATGTGAGTCACGTATGCGAACATCTCACTTCATTGGTTGCGTACACGACCACATGGAGCGCGTCGCGAGCAGTGTTTTCGTGTTGAGGAGCTCGCGTATGCGAGCAGGGGGTCGCATTCGTGACCACCCATTTTTTTCTCTGTGCGTGTACGCACAGCCCCTGTTTTTTGAAATATGAATTTTTACTTTTTTAAATACTTTTCTCCAGCTTACAAAACCCTTTATACTCTTGTTTAAAGCCCTATATTGAGTCTTTGGGTAGTTGATGAGTGGATAATTTATATGCTTTTTGGCATTGTTTTTACATAGTTTTTAGTATGATTTAGTTAGTTTTTAGTATATTTTTATTAGTTTTTTAAAATAAAAATAACATTTTTGGATTTTACTATGAGTTTGTGTTTTTCTATAATTTCAGGTAATTTCTGGCTGAAATTGAGGGACTTGAGCAAAAATTTGATTCAGAGGCTGAAGAAGGACTGCAGATGCTGTTGGATTCTGACCTCCCTGCACTCAAAGTGAATTTTCTAGAGCTACAGATGTCCAAATGGTGCGCTCTTAATTGCGTTAGAAAGTAGACATCCAGGGCTTTCCATCAATATATAATAGTCCATACTTTGCCCGAGTTTAGATGACGCAAACTGGCGTTCAACGCTAGCTTTCTGCCCTATTCTGGAGTTAAACGCCAGAAACAGGTTGCAAAGCAGAGTTAAACGCCAGAAACAGGTTACAAACTAGCGTTTAACTCCAAGGAAGACCTCTATATGTGAAAGCCTCAATGCTCAGCCCAAGCACACACCAAGTGGGCCCCGGAAGTGGATTTCTGCATTATTTACTTATTTCTGTAACCTAGTAACTAGTTTAGTATAATAGGACTTTTTACTATTGTGTTAGACATCTCTGGAACACATTATGTAACTTTTACGTTCTGAGAACTCCATGGGAGGCTGGTCACTCGGCCATGTCTACCCTATTTTCACTTATGTATTTTCAACGGTAGAGTTTCTACACACCATAGATTAAGGTTTGGAGCTCTGCTGTTTCTCATGAATTAATGCAAAGTACTATTATTTTTCTATTCAATTCAAGCCTATTTCTTCTCTAAGATATCCATTCGCACACAAGAACATGATGAATGTGATGCTTATGTGACGCTCATCACCATTCTCACCTATGAACGCGTGCCTGACAACCACTTCCGTTCTACAGGCAAACAAGCTTGAATGTGTATCTCTTAGCCTCCTGATCGTAAGATCAGAGTCTTTGTGGTATAGGCTAGAATTATTGGCGGCCATTCTTGAGATCCAGAAAGTCTAAACCTTGTTTGTGTTATTCCGAGTAGGATCTGGGAAGGGATGGCTGTGACGAGCTTCAAACTCGCGAGTGTTGGGCGTAGTGACAGACGTAAAAGGATTACTGAATCCTATTCCAGTATGATCGAGGACTGACAGATGATTAGCTGTGCGGTGACAGCGTATTTTGGACCATTTTCACTGAGAGGACGGGATGTAGCCATTGACCACGGTGATGCCCAACATACAGCTTGCCATGGAAAGGAGTATGAAGGATTGGATGAAAGCAGTAGGAAAGCAGAGATTCAGAAGGAACTAAGCATCTCCATATGCTTATCTGAAATTCTTACCAATGAATTACATAAGTATCTCTATCCTATTTTATGTTTTATTTATCTTTTAATTATTAAAACTCTATAACCATTTGAATCCGCCTGACTGAGATTTACAAGGTGACCATAGCTTGCTTCAAGCCAACAATCTCCGTGGGATTGACCCTTACTCACGTAAGGTTTATTACTTGGACGACCCAGTGCACTTGCTGGTTAGTTGTGCGAAGTTGTGACAAAGAACTAAGATTATGAACGTGCGTATTAAGTTTTTAACGCCGTTACCAAGGAATGAACGATCACGATTTCGTGCACCAAGTTTTTGGTACCGTTGCCGGAGATTGTTCGAGTTTGGACAACTGACGGTTCATCTTGTTGCTCAGATTAGGTAATTTTATTTTAATTTTAAGCTGTTTATTTCTTATTTTCGAAAAATACAAAAAATTTTTTCTTCTTTTTCGTTCTTCCCAAAATAATTTTCAAAAAAAAATACAAAAAAAAATTTAATAAAATCATGAAAACAAAAAAATTTGATGTTTCTTCTTTGAGTCTTGTGTCAATTTTTAAGTTTGGTGTCAATTGCATTTTTTTTAATTTCATTAAAATTTTCGAAAACTCATGCATGTGTTCTTCATGATCTTCAAGTTGTTCTTAATGATCTTCTTTGTTTGATCTTTGCAATTTTATGTTTCGTGTCTTTTCTTGTTTTTCATATGCATTTTCAAATTATTAGTGTCTAGAGAATAAAAATTTTTAAGTTTGGTGTCTTGCATGTTTTTCTTTTCTTAAAAATTTTAAAAAATATGTTCTTGATATTCATCTTGACATTCAAAGTGTTCTTGGTGTTCATCTTGACTTTCAAAGTGTTCTTGCACGCATTAGTTGTTTTGATTCATAATTTTCATGTTTTGTGTCATTTTTGTGTTTTTCTCTTTCTTCATTAAAAATTCAAAAATAAAAAAATATCTTTCCCTTATTCTCTCATAAATTTTCGAAAATTTGGTTTGATTTAGTCAAAAAATTTTTAAATTTAATTGTTTCTTATGAGTCAAGTCAAATTTTCAATTTAAAAATTCTATCTTTTTCAAATCTTTTTCAAAAATTAAATATTTTTCATTTATTTTTACATATTTTCGAAATTTAAAAAAAAAATTTTTTTTTTCAAAATCTTTTTCTTATTTTTATTTCATATTTCCAAAATTAATGCTAACAATTAATATGATTGATTCAAAAATTTTAAAGTTTGTTACTTGCCTATTAAGAAAGGTTCAATCTTTAAATTTTAAAATCCTATCTTTTAGTTTCTTGTTAGTCAAGTAATTAACTTTAATTTTCAAAATCAAATCTTTTTAATTTCTTCTCAATCATATCTTTTTCAAAATAATTTTCAATCATATCTTTTTGATTGCTAATTTCAAAATCTTTTTCAAAAATCAAATCTTTTTAATTTCCTTTTCAAATCTTTTTCAAAATAAATTTCAATCACATCTTTTTCAAAATCAATTTCAAAATCTTTTCTAACCTCTTATCTTTTCAAAATTGATTTTCAAATCTTTTTCAATTAATCCTATCTTTTTATTTGATTCTTATCTTTTTCAAAACTACCTAACTAATTTTCTCTCTCTAATTTTCGAAAATCACTAACCTCTTTTTCAAAATTTCTTTTCATTAACTAATAATTTTAAATTTTAATTTTAATTTTATTCCTTTTCGTATTTTCGAATTATAATTAATAAATAAAATAAAAACAAAAATATTTTTCTTTTTTTTTCTTCTAATTTTCGAAATTCTCTCCCCCTCATCTCTTTCTAATTATTTTTTTTATCTACTAACACTTGTCTTCTTAAAAATTCGAACCCTCTCCCTCTTTCTGTGTTCGAATTTTTTTTCTTCTCTTCTAATCACATAAAGGAACCTCTCTACTCTGGCAAAGAGGATCGCTATTATTTTCTGTTACCTTGTTTTTCATATGAGCAGGAGCAAGGACAAGAACATTCTTGTTGAAGTTGATTCGGAACCTGAAAGGACTCTAAGAGGAAGCTAAGAGAAGCTAAAACACAACACTCTGAAGAGGACTTTACTGAAATTTTTGAAAAAGAAGTAGAGATGGCCGAAAATAATAATAATGGTGGAGATGCAAGGAAGATGCTTGGTGACTTTACTGCACCAAATTCCAACTTACATGGAAGAAGCATCTTAATCCCTGCAATTGGAGCAAACAATTTTGAGCTAAAGCCTCAATTAGTTTCTTTGATGCAACAGAACTGCAAGTTTCATGGACTTCCATCAGAAGATCTTTTTCAGTTTTTAACTGAATTCTTGCAGATCTGTGATACTGTTAAGACCAATGGGGTTGATCCCGAGGTCTACAGGCTTATGCTTTTCCCGTTTGCTGTAAGAGACAGAGCCATAATATGGTTGGACTCTCAACCTAAAGATAGTCTGAACTCTTGGGATAAGCTGGTCACGAGTTTCTTAGCCAAGTTCTTTCCTCCTCAAAAGCTTAGCAAGCTTAGAGTGGATGTTCAAACCTTTAGACAAAAAGAAGGTGAATCCCTCTATGAAGCTTGAGAGAGATACAAGCAACTGACCAAAAAGTGTTCTTCTGACATGCTTTCAAAATGGACCATCCTGGATATATTCTATGATGGTCTGTCTGAATTATCTAAGATGTCATTGGACCATTCTGCAGGTGGATCCATTCACCTAAAGAAAATGCCTGCAGAAGCTCAGGAACTCATTGACATGGTTGCAAATAACCAGTTCATGTACACTTCTGAAAGAAATCCTGTGAGTAATGGGACGCCTCAGAGGAAGGAGTTCTTGAAATTGATACTCTGAATGCCATATTGGCTCAGAATAATATATTGACTTAGCAAGTCAATATGATTTTTCAGAGTCTGAATGGATTGCAAGCTGCATCCAACAGTACTAAAGAAGCATCTTCTGAAGAAGAAGCTTATGATCCTGAGAACCCTAGAATAGCAGAGGTGAATTACATGGGTGAACCCTATGGAAACACCTATAATCCCTCATGGAGAAATCATCCAAATTTCTCATGGAAGGATTAACAAAAGTCTCAACAAGGCTTTAATAATAGTGGAAGAAACAGGTTTAGCAATAGCAAGCCTTTTCCATCATCCACTCAGCAACAAACAGAGAATTCTGAGCAGAATCCATCTAGCTTAGCAAATATAGTCTCTGATATATCTAAGGCCACTTTAAGTTTCATAAATGAAACAAGGTCCTCCATTAGAAATTTGGAGGCACAAGTGGGCCAGATGAGTAAAAAAGTCATTGAAACCCCTCCTAGTACTCTCCCAAGCAATACAGAAGAGAATCCAAAAAGAGAGTGCAAGGCCATTACCTTGCTTGGTGTGGCCGAACCCAAAGAGGAGGAGGAGGACGTGAATCCTAGTGAGGAAGACCTCCTGGAACGTTCACTGACCAATAAGGAGTTTCCCTTTGAGGAATGATAAACCACTATTTTATGGTTTATCTTGTGCTAGTTTGAGTGGTTTTTATCAGCTTTTCACCCACTTATTCATATGATCTGCATGTTTTACATTTTCCTTCCTGATCTTGTGCTATAATTGAAAACATGTTTCCTGGGCCTTTAATTTGCTAATATTAATCCTCTCTTATTACCATTAGATGCCTTGATATGTGTGTTAAGTGATTTAAGAGTTTATAGGACAGGAATGGCTTAGAGGATGGAAAGGAAGCATGCAAAAAATGGAAGGAATACAAGAAGTTGAAGGAACTGCAAAGCTATCAGCCTGACCTTTTTGCACTCAAACGGCTATAACTTTAGCTACAGAGGTCCAAATGATGCGGTTCTAGTTGCGTTGGAAAGCTAACATCTGGGGCTTCGATTTGATATATAATTTTTCATAGTTTCCTTGACGATATATGACGCAAATGCGTGATCTACGCGGATGCGTCGCAGTGGCAAAAAAAACCAGCGTATTTGAATTCGAAACCAGCGAATTCTGGGTTGTTTCTGACCCAGTTCTCGGCGCAGAAAACACAAATTAGAGGCTATAAAGTGGGAGAATGCATCCATTCACAATCATCAGCTCATAATTCATAATTTTAGGATTAGATATAGTTTTTAGAAAGATAGGTTCTCTCCTCTCTCTTAGAATTTAGTTTTAGGATTTAGGATTATTTTTTCTTCATCACAGGTTCAATGTTCCTTTTATTTATTTTTCCAGTTTAATTTATGAAATTTTCCATGTTAGATTTGAATATTCTATTTAATATAATTTGAGGTATTTCAGTTATAAGATTGTTTTATTTATGCTATGAATGCTTTCGATTTATCCAAATTATTTTCATTCGAGTAGATTCTCTTCCCTTTTGGCTCTGGTTAAGTAATTGGTGATACTTGAGTTATCAAATAAAGCAGTGGTTGAAATTGGCAGATTACTAATTGATCTAGATCGCTCTAAAGCTAGTCTTCCCACAGGGATTGACTAGGACTTGAGGATCAAGCTAATTAGTCCACTTGATTTACCTTCATAGTTAGAGGTTAACAAAGTGGGATTAAAATCCAATTCTCATCACAATTGATAAGGATAGGACTTCCAGTTCTTATACCTTGCCAAGAGTTTTATTATTTATTTAAATTAATTCCTTACAATTTACTTTCTTGCCATTTACTATTCTTGCTTTTTATCTTATACATTGAAAACCCAAAATTCTACCTTTTTCATAGCTAATAATAAGTCATACCTCTCTGCAATTCCTTGAGAAGACGACCCGAGGTTTAAATACTCGGTTATCAATTTTATTGGGTTTGCTTAAGTGACAAACAAAACTTTTGTAAGAAAGGAATTCTTGTTGGTCTAGAAGCTATACTTACAACGCGAATTTATTGTGAAAATTCTAGATCGCGCGAGAGTTTCGTTCTTCAAAATGGCGCCGTTGCCGGGGAATTGCAAACGTGTGCCTTATTATTGATTATTGTAAATATTTGCTTTTTGCTTGTTTATTTGTTTTTATTTTTTCTTTTTCGTAAATTAAGAGGTTATTGGTTTTTATTTAGTTATTAAAATTTTTTCAAAAGTTTGTTCTTGGTGTTCATCTTGATCTTCAAGTTGTTCTTCGTATTCATCTTGACCTTCAAGTTGTTCTTAGTTGTTTTATTCGTTTTGATCTAAAAATTTTAAGTTTGGTGTCATTTTATTGTTTTTCTCTTTCCTCATTTAATTCAAAAATATCTTTTCTCTTTATTTTAATTGAATTTTCGAAATTTGCATTAAAAAAAATTCAGATTTTTATTTTAAAATTTTTATCTTATCTTATCTTAGTTTTAAATTTCAAAATTCAAATCTTTTTCAAAAATCATATCTTTTTCAAAATCTTATATTATCTTATTTCAAAATCAAATTTCAAATTTCAAAATTTAAATTAAAAAAAAAATGCACGCGACGCGTAAGCGTCGCTGACGCGTCCGCGTCACAAGTGCATTAGGAAGAAAAGAAAAGTGAACAGAGAGTCACGCGAGAGCGTGGCTGGAGGCGAGCCTTTGGCACAAATTGATCCACGCGACCGCGTTGCTGACGCATCCGCGTCATGTGGGAAAAATGCCTCCCACGCGTCTGCGTCACCCACGCGAACGCGTGGTCTTGCAAAATCGACGTAAAGAGGTGTATGGCAGGGAGTTATGATGGAGCTGGGCTGGAATGATGCTAGAAGCACCAGCCCTGCCACACGAACACGTGCCCCACGCGTCTGCGTCATTTTTAAAAGAAATGCCATTCACGCGATCGCATCACCCAAAAAATTTGGCAAAAAGAGTTTCGAACAGAGAGTTGCGCGAACGTGAGGCTGCACTTGTGCCAATCGCACAAATCAGGCCACGCGAGCGCATGACCCACACGTCCGCGTCACCTGACCTTATCGCGCACCACGCGACTGCATCACTCACGCGTCCGCGTCGCCTGCATCGCACAACTTATCCAGATCAGCGCCAATTATCTTATCTTTTCTTTTCTAATCCTAATTTCTTCTATCTTTTCTTTTTTTCTTCTTCTTTCTTTCTTACTTTATTTCTTTCATTTCTCATTCTTTTTCACCTTCATTCTATTTTACTTAATTTACTTGCATATTTCATTCATTGCATTTTAATTTTGTGCATATTTTTATTTTCTTTTCTAAATTTATTATTTTTCCTTTGGTGTTAAAATTTTCTTATTTAACTGTTGCATCTTCTCTTGAATTATTTTGGGTGCTTAGTGACTTGTGTTATTCTGGTTAGGTAATATTATTTAAATCCATGCCAATCTTTTATACCTGTATTACTTTTGCATTGACATGAATTTATATTATCTTTCTTTACCCACTCTCTTCCCTATTGTTGCAAATTTTTGCACTCTTGATCTACCATGTACTTCTACTGTTTTCTCACTTACATGTTGTAGCTATCATGTAATTGAGACCCTTATTATCTGGCATTAACACCCATATTTTATTTATTTTTTAACTTTATTTTTGGGTTACTTTTCTTCTTTCCCTCTTCTTTCAGGATGGCCACCACGAAGGGAGAGAAAAAGCCTCTTAATGGGGAGACAAGCCAGTCTGTCTGCACAATCTTTAGAGAAATAGCAGCAGTTATAGCTCGCAACCCGTCCACTTGTACATCTTAGTATGCACCGAAGACGGTGCAATCTTTAAGTGTGGGGAGGTCGATACCGATCTCCATGGGTTAGCTATTTTCTTCTTTCCAACACCATTGTTTTATTTTCTCTATTAGATCATTGTTGCATTGCATAATAGATTGCATGTGTAGTTGATTGTTTGCATTTAAGTACTACTTAGTTGAAAAATAATAAATTTCTTTTTAAGACCCTATTTTTGAAAAATTTCACTAATTTAAAATAAAAAAATTAAAATTTTCTATGTGTTAAATTTGTTTGAAGTTGTATTTGGAACATGGTTTTTGAGCCAAAGAACACACAACCTGTAAGATTTTGAGCTTATTTACATGGTTACATTATTTAACCATAAATTTTTATTCTTGTGTGTTTTCTTCTCTATAATTTCAATCTTTGCTTTGTTCCATTCTATATGTCCATTATTTAGTGTATTTACATGCTTGCATATGATTGAGGCCATTATTTGTTATTAGCTCACTTATCCCAAATAAGCCTACCTTTTACGTCACCCTTGTTAGCCACTTTGAGCTTTTTAATCCCCTTCTATTTTATAACCACATTACTAGCCTTAAGCAGAAAAACAAAATAAAAATCTCAAGTTGAATCCTTGGTTAGCTTAAGATAGATATTGTGTATAATTTAAGTATGGAGAATTTTATGGGAACATGGGATGATAAAAAAAAAAAAAAAAAGAAAGAGGGAATTAAATTGAATAAGTTATTCGAAAATTTGGGAAGCATGCTCATGTGAAATCAAAATAATTAAATTACCATGTGCATTGAAAAAAAAATATATTAAGTAATTAAATAAGGAAATACAAAAAAAATAAATAAATATTACCCCAAATGCAAAATAAAAAGAATCAATGTACATGGGACAAAATTCAAAAATAAGCTTGATACATGAGCATGTAATACAAAAGTGGAAAAAATTTGGGTAGCTAGGTAAAGCGTTTTAAATTATATAAAGTATGTATATGTTAGGTGAGATCTTAGACTAATCAAGGATTCACTTTGTTAGGTCACTTAGCCTTATATATATATATATATATATATATATATATATATATATATATATATATATATATATATATATATATATATATATATATATATATATATCCTTACCTTTACCTCATCCCCATTACAACCCTGAAAAGACCTCATGATGTTTGCGTTGGTATACTAAATATTTGTTGATTGGTTAGATGAAGAACAAGGTTGAGAAAGCATGACTAGGGAAGAGTAGAGTGATTACCCTATACACTTGAGAGACTAGAGTGATATACACTACCAGTGAGGGTTCAGTGCTTAATTCTATGTTCCCTGCTTTCATGAGCTATCTTCTTACAAGTTTACTTGTCTTTTATTGTATAGTTTGAATTAGTGGAATTTGATTTATGTTTGTCTTGGAGAACTTATTTATTTTTAACTAAGTAGGTAGAAGTATTTCACATGTAGTTGCATTCATATAGATATAATTGCATTTCATACATTCTACCATTCCCCTTCACTCTTTTAGTTCTCTCAAGCTTAGCATGAGGACATGCTAATGTTTAAGTGTGGGGAGGTTGATAAAGCACTATTTTATGGTTTATCTTATGCTAATTTGAGTGGTTTTTATCAGCTTTTCACCCACTTATTCATATGATCTGCATGTTTTATATTTTCCTTCCTGATCTTGTGCTATGATTGAAAACATGTTTCCTGGGCCTTTAAATTGCTAATATTAATCCTCTCTTATTACCATTAGATGCCTTGATATGTGTGTTAAGTGATTTCAGAGTTTATAGGGCAGGAATGGCTTAGAAGATGGAAAGGAAGCATGCAAAAAATGGAAGGAATACAAGAAGTTGAAGGAACTGCAAAGCTATCAGCCTGACCTCTTTGCACTCAAACGGCTATAACTTTAGCTACAAAGGTCCAAATGATGCGGTTCCAGTTGCGTTGGAAAGCTAACATCTGGGGCTTCGATTTGATATATAATTTTTTATAGTTGCTCTGACGATATATGACGCAAACGCGTGATCTACGCGGATGCATCGCAGTGGCAAAAAAAACCAGCGTATTTTAATTCGAAACCAGCGAATTCTGGGTTGTTTCTGACCCAGTTCTCGGCCCAGAAAACACAGATTAGAGGCTATAAAGTGGGAGAATGAATCCATTCACAAGCATCAGCTCATAATTCATAATTTTAGGATTAGATGTAGTTTTTAGAGAGAGAGGTTCTCTCCTCTCTCTTAGGATTTAGTTTTAGGATTTAGGATTTAGGATTATTTCTTCTTCATCACAGGTTCAATGTTCCTTTTATTTATTTTTCCAATTTAATTTATGAACTTTTCCATGTTAGATTTGAATATTCTATTTAATATAATTTGAGGTATTTTAGTTATAAGATTGTTTTATTTATGCTATGAATGCTTTCGATTTATCCAAATTATTTTCATTCGAGTAGATTCTCTTCCCTTTTGGCTCTGGTTAAGTAATTGGTGATACTTGAGTTATCAAATAAAGCAGTGGTTGAAATTGGCAGATTACTAATTGATCTAGATCGCTCTAAAGCTAGTCTTCCCACAGGGATTGACTAGGACTTGAGGATCAAGCTAATTAGTTCACTTGATTTACCTTCATAGTTAGAGGTTAACAAAGTGGGATTAAAATCCAATTCTCATCACAATTGATAAGGATAGGACTTCCAGTTCTTATACCTTGCCAAGAGTTTTATTATTTATTTAAATTAATTCCTTACAATTTAGTTTCTTGCCATTTACTATTCTTGCTTTTTATCTTATACATTGAAAACCCAAAATTCTACCTTTTTCATAGCTAATAATAAGTCATACCTCCTTGCAATTCCTTGAGAAGACGACCCGAGGTTTAAATACTCGGTTATCAATTTTATTGGGTTTGCTTAAGTGACAAACAAAACTTTTGTTAGAAAGGAATTCTTGTCGGTCTAGAAGCTATACTTACAACGCGAATTTATTGTGAAAATTCTAGATCACGCGAGAGTTTTATTCTTCAAGGAACCAAATGAATCTGAGGCTCATACAGAGGCCATAGAGATTCCATTCAACCTGCTTCTGCCCTTCATGAGCTCTAATGAGTATTCATCCTCTGAAGATGATGAAGACATTACTGAAGAGCGAGGTGCTAAGTACCTTGGTACAATCATGAAGCTGAATGCCAAATTATTTGGTAATGAGACTTGGAAAGATGAACCTCCCTTGTTCACCAACGAACTGAATGCATTGGATAGGCAGAAATTACCTCAAAAGAAATAGGATCCTGGTAAATTCCTAATTCCCTGTAACATAGGCACCATGACTTTTGAGAAGGCTCTGTGTGACCTGGGATCAGGCATTAACCTTATGCCACTCTCTGTAATGGAGAAACTTGGGATCTTTGAGGTGCAAGCTGCAAGAATCTCACTAGAGATGGCAGACAAATCAATGAAACAGGCTTATGGATTAGTAGAGTACTTGTTGGTAAAGGTTGAAGGCCTTTACATCCCTGCTGATTTCATAATCCTAGACATTGGGAAGGATGAAGATGAATCCATCATCCTTGGAAGACCCTTCCTAGCCACAGCAAGAGCTGTGATTGATGTGGATAGAGGAGAGTTGGTCTTTCAACTGAATGAGGACCACCTTGTATTTAAAACTCAAGGTTCTCCTTCTGTAATCATGGAGAGGAAGCATGAAAAGCTTCTCTCACTGCAGAGTCAACCAAAGCCCCCACAGTCAAACTCTAAGTTTGGTGTTGGGAGGGCACAACTAAACTCTAAGTTTGGTGTTGAATCCCCACATTCAAACTCTAAGTTTGGTATTGGGAGGTTCCAACGATGCTCTGAACATCTGTGAGGCTCTATGAGAGCTCATTGTCAAGCTATTGACATTAAAGAAGCACTTGTTGGGAGGCAACCCAATGTTATTTAATTATATCTATTTTATTTTTATTGTTATTTCGTGTTTTATTAGGTTGATGATAATGTGAAGTCACAAGAACAACTGAAAAATTAAAAATAGAATAAAAAACAACAGAAGAAATAGCACACCCTAGAGGAAGAGCACTCTGGCGTTTAAACGCCAGAAACAAGCATCTGTCTGGTGTTTAACACCAGAAACAAGCACCAAGCTGGCGTTTAACGCCAGAAACAAGCATCAACCTGGCGTTAAACGCCAGTATTGCATACAAAGGGCATTTTGCACGCCTAATTGGAGCAGGGATGCTAAGTCATTAACCCCACTGGATCTGTGGACCCCACAGGATCCCCACCTACCCCACCTCTTCTTCTTTCCTTTTCACACCTTTTCATAACTCTCTTCCCCAAATACCCTTCACCAATCACCTCCATACCTCTTCCCCAAATACCCTTAACCACTCACATCCATCCACTCTTCCCCAAAAACCCCACCTACCTACAAATTCAAAATCATTTCCCACCCAAACCGAACCCCATGACCGAACCCTAAACCCCCCCACTCCTATATAAACCCCTCATTCCTTCTTCATTTTCACACAACACAACCCTTTCTTCTTCCCCTTGGCCGAATCCACACCTCTCTCCCTCTCCTCCATTTTTCTTCTTCTTCTCCTTCTTTCTTTCTTTTTTTGCTCGGGGATGAGCAAATATTTTAAGTTTGTATGGTAAAAGCATTTCTTTTTGTTTTTCCATAACCATTAATGGCACCTAAGGCCAGAGAAACCTCAAGAAAGAGGAAAGGGAAGGCAATTACTTCCACCTCTGAGTCATGGGAGATGGAGAGATTTATCTCAAAGGTCCATCAAGACCACTTCTATGAAGTTGTGGCCAAGAGGAAAGTGATCCCTGAGGTTCCTTTCAAGCTCAAAAAGAATGAGTATCCGGAGATCCGACATGAGATCCGAAGAAGAGGTTGGGAAGTTCTCACCAACCCCATTCAACAAGTCGGGATCTTAATGGTTCAAGAGTTCTATGCAAACGCATGGATCACTAGGAACCATGATCAAAGTGTGAACCCGAATCTAAAGAATTGGCTTACCATGGTTCAGGGGAAATACTTAGATTTCAGTCCGGAAAATGTAAGGTTAGCGTTCAACTTGCCAATGATGCAAGAAAATGCACGCCCCTATACTAGAAGGGTCAACTTTGATCAAAGGTTGGACCAAGTCCTCATGGACATATGTGTAGAAGGAGCTCAATGGAAAGTTGACTCAAGAGGCAAGCCGATTCAACTGAGAAGACCGGACCTTAAGCCTGTAGCTAGAGGATGGTTGGAGTTTATTCAACGCTCAATTATTCCTACTAGCAATCGGTCTGAAGTTACTATAGACCGGGCCATCATGATCCATAGAGGGAGACATCCTCATTGATGAGGACAAGCCCATCACTAAGAAAAGGATGGAGCAAACAAGATATCATGGACCTCAACAAGAGCATGAGGAAATTCCTCACCATGAAATCCCTGAGATACCTCAGGGGATGTACTTTCCTCCACAAAACTATTGGGAGCAAATCAACACCTCCCTGGGAGAATTAAGCTCCAACATTGGACAACTAAGGATGGAATACCAAGAGCACTCCATCATTCTCCATGAGATTAGAGAAGATCAAAGAGCTATGAGGGAGGAGCAACAAAGGCAAGGAAGAGACATAGAGGAGCTCAAGAGCACCATTGGTTCTTCAAGAAGAGGAAGAGGCCACCCTCACTAAGGTGGACCCGTTCCTTAATCTCCTTGTTCTTATTTTTCTGTGTTTCGTTTACTATGCTTTATGTTTTATTTATGTTTGTGTCTTCACTATATGATCATTAGTGTTTAAGTGTCTATGCCTTAAAGCTATGAATGTCCTATGAATCCATCACCTTTCTTAAATGAAAAATGTTTTAACCACAAAAGAACAAGAAGTACATGATTTTGAATTCATCCTTGAAATTAGTTTAATTATTTTGATGTGGTGACAATACTTTTTATTTTCTGAATGAATGCTTGAACAGTGCATATGTCTTTTGATATTGTTGTTTATGAATGTTAAAATTGTTGGCTCTTGAAGAATAAGGAAAAAGGAGAAATGTTATTTGATGATCTGAAAAATCATAAAAATGATTCTTGAAGCAAGAAAAAGCAGTGAATACAAAAGCTTGCTGAAAAAAAAAGAGAAAAGAAAAATGGTGAAAAAAAAAAAGAAAAAGAAAAAACAAGAAGAAAAAGCCAAAAGCTCTTTAAACCAAAAGGTAAGAGCAAAAAAAGCCAATAGCCCTTAAAACCAAAAGACAAGGGTAAAAAGGATCCAAGGCTTTGAGCATCAGTGGATAGGAGGGCCTAAAGGAATAAAATCCTGGCCTAAGCGGCTAAACCAAGCTGTCCCTAACCATGTGCTTGTGGCGTGAAGGTGTCAAGTGAAAACTTGAGACTGAGCGGTTAAAGTCGAGGTCCAAAGCAAAAAGAAGAGTGTGCTTAATAACCCTGGACACCTCTAATTGGGGACTCTAGCAAAGCTGAGTCACAATCTAAAAAGGTTCACCCAATTATGTGTCTGTGGCATTTATGTATCCGGTGGTAATACTGGAAAACAAAGTGCTTAGGGCCACGGCCAAGACTCATAAAGTAGCTGTGTTCAAGAATCAACATACTGAACTAAGAGAATCAATAACACTATCTGAATTCTGAGTTCCTATAGATGCTAATCATTCTGAACTTCAATGGATAAAGTGAGATGCCAAAACTATTCACAGGCAAAAAGCTACTAGTCCCGCTCATCTAATTGGAGCTAAGTTTCATTGATATTTTGGAATTTATAGTATATTCTCTTCTTTTTATCCTACTTGATTTTCAGTTGCTTGGGGACAAGCAACAATTTAAGTTTGGTGTTATGATGAGCGGATAATTTATACACTTTTTGGCATTGTTTTTACATAGTTTTTAGTATGATTTTGTTAGTTTTTAGTATATTTTTATTAGTTTTTAAATAAAAATCACATTTTCTGGACTTTACTATGAGTTTGTGTGTTTTTCTGTGATTTCAGGTAATTTCTGGCTGAAATTGAGGGACTTGAGCAAAAATCTAATTCAGAGGCTGAAGAAGGACTGCAGATGCTGTTGGATTCTGACCTCCCTGTACTCAAAGTAGATTTTCTGGAGTTACAGGAGTCCAAATGACGCACTCTTAATTGCGTTGGAAAGTAGACATCCAGGGCTTTCCAGAAATATATAATAGTTCATATTTTGCCCGAGTTTAGATGACACAAACTGGCGTTCAACACCAGCTTTCTACCCTATTCTGGAGTTAAACGCCAGAAACAGGTTGCAAAGCAGAGTTAAACGCCAGAAATAGGTTACAAACTGGCGTTTAACTCCAAGGAAGACCTCTACACGTGAAAGCTTCAATGCTCAGCCCAAGCACACACCAAGTGGGCCCCGGAAGTGGATTTCTGCATCATTTACTTATTTTTGTAACCCTAGTAACTAGTTTAGTATAAATAGGACTTTTAACTATTGTGTTAGACATCTCTGGAACACATTATGTAACTTTTACGTTCTGAGACCTCCATGGGAGGCTGGCCACTCGGCCATGTCTACCCTATTTTTACTTATGTATTTTCAACGGTAGAGTTTCTACACACCATAGATTAAGGTGTGGAGCTCTGCTGTTCTTCATGAATTAATGCAAAGTACTATTATTTTTCTATTCAATTCAAGCCTATTTCTTCTCTAAGATATCCATTCGCACACAAGAACATGATGAATGTGATGATTATGTGACTCTCATCACCATTCTCACCTATGAACGCGTGCCTGATAACCACTTCCGTTCTACATGCAAACAAGCTTGAATGTGTATCTTAGCCTCCTGATCGTAAGATCAGAGTCTTCGTGGTATAGGCTAGAATTATTGGCGGCCATTCTTGAGATCCGAAAAGTCTAAACCTTTTCTGTGGTATTCCGAGTAGGAACTAGGAAGGGATGGCTGTGACGAGCTTCAAACTCGCGAGTGCTGGGCGTAGTGACAGACGCAAAAGGATTACTGAATCCTATTCTAGTATGATCGAGGACCGACAGATGATTAGCCGTGCGGTGACAGCGCATTTTGGACCATTTTCACTGAGAGGACGGGATGTAGCCATTGACAACGGTGATGCCCAACATACAGCTTGCCATGGAAAGGAGTATGAAGGATTGGATGAAAGCAGTAGGAAAGCAGAGATTCAGAAGGAACTAAGCATCTCCATACGCTTATCTGAAATTCTTACTAATGAATTTCATAAGTATCTCTATCCTATTTTACGTTTTATTTATCTTTTAATTATTAAAACTCTATAACCATTTGAATCCGCCTGACTGAGATTTACAAGGTGACCATAGCTTGCTTCAAGCCAACAATCTCCGTAGGATCGACCCTTACTCACGTAAGGTTTATTACTTGGACGACCCAGTGCACTTGCTGGTTAGTTGTGCGAAGTTGTGACAAAGAACTAAGATTATGAACGTGCGTGTTAAGTTTTTAACGCTGTTACCAAGGAATGAACAATCACGATTTCGTGCACCAGTAGTGAAATGTGGTAGGATGATGGAAGTAAATTTCTTGTTGATGAAGAAAGAGGGAAAATGAATTGATGAAATGTGAGTATATGGGAGAGGGTATAAGGGTGGTAATGATATATAGTGGGTGTGATTGGAAAGTGTGACGAGCACTATATCCCAAGAATGTGCCAGGTACTATATCCCAAGTAGGCAGCAACGACGGCTTTGAAGGAATGAATGTGATTATGAGACATGATTGAGAAATGATTGATGATGAGACTGTGTATATTTTCTCTCTGTTGAAAGGTGTGTCGGGCACTGTTCATACCCTGGGTCGAGCTGTCCGACCCGGATGTTTAGCGACAAGTCAACCGACCTCTTCAGGTCAGTCTATCCGACCTCTTGTCAAAGAGCTCGGCCAAATCACCAGAAAAGCCCAACAAGGGCCCGAACAGAAGAACACGACCCAAATCCAAGGGCAGCCCAAAGCCTATAGAGATAAGAACGGTTCCCCTGTAAGATAAGATGACATCACCCAAAGATGAGATAAGATAAGATAACTACCTTATCTCCAGAAAGGTCACTCTACACCATTATAAATACACTGGAGCACCTAGGTATATTTCATATTCTGATTCTACTAAAAACCTGCTTAATACCCTTGCTAACTTAAGCATCGGAGTCCCTTGCAGGTACCCCCACCCTCCGGTGACAAAGGATCAGCTGCATAGCCAGTCCAACGAGTCGGACACGACAGCTCCGGCTGTCACTCACCAGTCGGACACGTCATCTCTGACCAGAACAGAAGATCTCGTCCGAGATCGACCTACTGTTTCAGGTAACCCTCGAAACATTGGCACCGTTGCCGGAGACCTGGAAGTCATCCCAAAGTCATGGCGGACAACCTTGACAACGACCACGACTCTGATCTAGAAGATAGGACGCCGCACAAGAACGCGGATACTACACCAAAAGATACTCCTCAACCGAAAGACAAGGATTCACCCAATACGGGAGACATAGAAGCACTTCAAGACCGTCTAAAACAACTTGAAAAAGAAGCTCAACATCAACGAGAAGCTGAGAGAGACATACGAAGGGAAGTAAGGCGACGTCGAGAGTTAGAGGACAAACTCCTAAAGCTCAAAGCTGATCTCAAAGCCAAAACTACTCGATCCACTCATGAGGATGGCTTCCGCAAGGACCAAGATCCATTCACCAAGGAGATCATGAAGACCAAAATCCGAAATGACTTTAAACTTCCTGATATGACTTTATATGATGGCACGGCGGATCCCAGCCATCACCTTAGTAATTTCAGAAGTCGAATGTATCTCACTGACACCTCAGATGCAGTCCGCTGCAAAGTTTTCCCGACTAGTTTAACAAAAATAGCAATTAAATGGTTCGACAATCAGCCCCCAGGTCCATCTCAAGCTTCGACGACTTAGTCAAGAAATTTTTGGCCAGATTCTCCATCCAAAAAGACAAAACTAAGCACGCCCCAAGTTTATTAGAAATCAAGCAAGGAGAGCAGGAAAGTCTCCGCAGCTACAAGGAAAGATTCAACAAAGCATGTCTGGAGATACAAAGCTTGCCAACAGAGGCCGCCATTATGGGTCTCATCAATGGCTTGCGAGAGGGACCTTTTAGTCACTCTATATCGAAAAAAATCCCACATCTCTAAACGAAGTACAAGAACGAGCAGAGAAGTACATCAACATGGAGGAAAACTTTCGACTAGGAGAGACCTCGAAATTTGGATTCCCCATACTCTTGCCGAGATAAGGACAAAGAATCCAAGAAGAAAGAGGATCAACATGGGGAAAAGATATAAAAATACCATAATTATACCCCTCTTCGGGTATCTCTTGTAGATGTCTACCGAGAAGTATGCCATACCGAAAAGATACCCCCAGCTCGACCACTCAAAAGCAAAAAAAGAGGAGGAACCGGGCTGAATATTGTGAATACCATCGCATCTTTGGACATTCTACCAACGAATGCTTCGACTTAAAAAAATATTATAGAAAAACTGGTAAGAGAGGGAAAGTTAGATCGATACTTAGCCAACCGAGCAGATGATCCAAGAAAAAGAAGAAGCGACGAAGATGTCGGACGGGCGGAACGACCACCACGTACACCTGAGGGACATGTCCACATGATACATGGAGGATTTGCGGGAGGAGGGATCTCCAAATCATCTCGCAAAAGACATCTTAAAGATATATATCATGTCGAGGGAAGAGAGGAAACACCCGACATCCCCACGATTATTTTTACTAAGGAGGACGCAGCCGGCGTCGTCTCAGGAGACGACGACCCCATGGTCATCATTATCATATTGGCCAATGCAAATCTCCATCGAACACTGGTAGACCAGGAAAGTTCCATCGACATCTTGTTCAAAACTGCCTTTGACAAACTCGGCCTGGAAGAAATAGAACTCAGAGCATATCCAAATAGCCTATTCGGGCTAGGAGATACTCCAATCCAACCACTTGGGTACATCTCATTACACACAACCTTTGAAAAAGGAAATCGGTCAAGGACGCTCAATATAGACTACATCGTGGTCGACGTGAGCTCAGCCTATAATGCCCTAATAGGTCGGACAACGTTAAATCAACTTGGCGCAGTAGTCTCGACTCCACACCTGTGCATGAAATTCCCAACCACAGAAGGAATAGCTACAATAAAAGCATATCAGAAGACGGCGCGCCGTTGTTATAACGAAAGTCTAAATCTCAGAGGCAGAGGAGAAGAATTCCACACCATCGAACTCGGTAGAGTTCGAGGGCAGGAAGAACTTCGTCCACAACCTGAAAGTGAAGTACAAAAGGTCCAAATCGGAGATGTCCCAGATAAAACAACTAATATTAGAACAATCCTAAAAGGATACATAAAAGAGTCGCTCATACAGTTCCTCAGAGACAATGTCGACCTCTTTGCATGGAAAGCCGCAGACATGCCGGGCATAGACCCTAAGTTGATGTGTCACAAGCTGGCGGTTTACCCAGGATCTCGGCCAGTACAGCAAAGACGTAGAAAGCTCAGACCAGAACGATCCTAAGTTATGGAAGAGCAGGTACAAGCCCTACTGGAGGTAGGATTCATAAGAGAAGTCAAGTACCCGTTATGGCTAGCTAACGTCGTCTTGGTGAAAAAATCAAACGGGAAGTGGCGAATGTGCACCGACTACACTGATCTCAACAAAGCCTGCCCAAAAGATCCCTATCCACTCCCAAGTATCGACGCTCTGGTAGATGCCTCCTCCGGATATAAATACCTCTCGTTTATGGACGCTTATTCGGGATACAATCAAATCCCGATGTACCCGCCGATCAAGAAAAAACTTCATTCTTAACCCTAAAGGCGAACTACTGCTACATTGTCATGCCTTTTGGACTCAAAAACGCGGGAGCTACTTATCAGAGACTAATGAATAAGGTCTTTGCAGACCACATCGGAAAAATTATGGAAGTCTACGTGGACAACATGTTAATAAAGACACAAAGTGAAGAGACTTTACTGTCTGACCTCACCCAAGTATTTGACACTATAAGAAGGCATGGCATGCGACTTAACCCTGCAAAATACACCTTCACAGTAGAAGCTGGCAAGTTCTTGGGTTTTATGCTCACACAAAGAGGAATCGAGGCGAATCCGGATAAATACCGGGTCATACTCGACATGAAGAGCCCGACTTGCGTTAAAGATGTACAACAACTCAATGGAAGATTGGCAGCCTTGTCCAGGTTTCAAGCTGGATCAGCAATAAGATCTCTCCCCTTCTATGCCACTCTAAGAAAGGGAAAGAGGTTTGAATGGACAACAGAGTGCGATCAGGCCTTCCAAGATTTCAAAAGGTTCCTGGGACAACCACCTATCCTAACTCGGCCACGGGAAGGAGAACCACTTATCTTATACCTCGCGGTAGGAAGTCGGGCAGTAGCCTCAGCGTTGGTCCGAGAAGACGACAGTGGACAACAACCTATATACTTCATCAGCAAAGCATTACAAGAATCTGAACTGAATTACCAAAAAATAGAAAAATTTGCATATACTCTCATATTAACATCTCGACGACTTCGTCCATATTTCCAAGCCCACATTATCAGGGTTCAGACCAACCAGCCCAGAAAAGGCATTCTGCAGAAGACGGATTTAGCAGGAAGAATCTTACAATGGACAGTCGAGTTGTCTGAATTTGACCTTCAGTATGAAGCTCGGATGGCCATCAAATCACAATATTTGGCTGACTTCATTGCAGAATTTACAGACACCCTAGAAATCCCTACAGAATGGAACCTCTGTGTAGACGGTTCCTCAAATAAAACTGGAAGTGGTGCGGGTGTGATAATTGAAAGCGACTAGGGAACCCAAATTGAACTTTCCCTCAAATTCAGGTTCCCTGCCTCAAACAACCAAGCTGAGTATGAGGCATTACTAGCTAGCTTGAAGCTGGCTAAGGAGGTTGGAGCTCAAAAGCTTACCATCTTCAGCGACTCACAGGTGGTCACTTCATAAATAGCAGGGAGTTACCAAGCCAAGGATCCCACCATGAAAAAGTACTTGGACAAAACCAAGGAACATCTCGGACAACTCGGGAAATATGAGGTCGGCCACATACCCCGGAAACAAAATGCTCGAGCTGATGCACTCTCAAAATTAGCTAGCACCAAGCCAGGGGCAACAATAGAAGCCTCATTCAAGAGATGCTGCAGAACCCGTCAATATCGGAAGACGAAAAGGTCCTAGCCATAACAAGTCAGGACCAAGGATGGATGACTCCCATAATCAACTACCTCAAAACAGAAGCACTCCCTGCAGATAAAAAGGAGGCAAAGAGGCTAAAACGGGAGGCACAATACTACACTATCATAAACAATACTCTATACAAAAGAGGAATTTCAATACCACTGTTAAAGTGTGTGCCGACTTCAAACACAAAGGAAGTTCTAGAAGAAGTACACAGTGGCATCTGTGGCAATCATCTCGAAGCACGAGTACTTACCAAAAAAGTACTCCGGGCAGGATTTTATTGGCCAACTTTACAAAAAGAAGCAACAAAATTCGTAAAGACATGCCCACCATGTCAAAAACATGCCAATTTCCACATCGCCCCACCAGAGGAGCTTATCAGTGTAACCTCGCCCTGGCCATTCGCAAAATGGGGACTCGATCTTCTCGGACCCTTCCCTCAAGGATCAGGACAAGTTAAATTTCTCGTAGTAGGAATAGACTATTTTACAAAATAGGTCGAGGCAGAGCCCCTAGCTAACGCCACTGCTCAAAGAAGTCGAAAGTTTCTATATAGAAACATTGTCATAAGGTTTGGGGTTCCATACTCAATAACTGCAGACAATGGCACTCAATTTACAAATGCAGGCTTCAGAAAGCTGGTGGCCGACCTGAACATAAAGCATCAATTCACATCCGTAGAACACCCCCAGGCCAATGGACAAGCAAAAGTTGCTAACAAAGTCATATTAGCCGGGCTAAAACGGAGAGCTCCCACAAGTCCTATGGGCATATCGGACAACTCCACATTCCACCACAAAAGAATCACCCTTCCGATTAGCTTACGGAATGTAGGCAATGATCCTAGTAGAGGTCGAGGAAGGATCCCCCAGAGTGGTTCACTACAGTCAAGAGGCAAACTTCCAATTTCAAAGGGAAGAACTCGACCTACTCCCAGAAGTCCGAGAAAGAGCTCGGATAAGGGAAGAGGCATTAAAACGTCGAGTGGCTTCAAGATACAATCAGAAGGTAGTGCCGCGAGGGTTCGCCAAGAACGACCTCATCCTAATCCGAAATGATATCGGAACAACTCGACCTGGAGAAGGAAAGCTGGCAGCAAACTGGAAAGGACCCTACCAAGTCATAGAAGTACTTGGAAATGGCTACTACAGACTGTCCGAACTTGAAGAGCGAGAGCTCCCAAGGTCATGGCACACTTGCAACCTACGAAGGTATTATAGTTAGGGATAATAAGGATCTTAGGACAATGTGCACTCTTTTTCCTAAGAAGATTTTTTAATGAGGCACCAAGCCAAGATTCAGAAAGAACCTAACTTAGAGGAGTAAAACTCCCACATGTATATTCTCTATTTTTAATAAAGTTTTAGATTTTCTACAAATTCTCAAGACGCATTAATCTGAAACGCAAAAAATTTATCGCCCGACTATAAAGCTACGAGGTCTGCAGAAAGTGAAAACCAAATTCACTGCTCGATCATGATAAAGACCAAGGAAGACAAAAACCAAATTCGTCAAAAGGTCGACCAAACGAGGATCAAACCCAATCTCTACAAAATCAACAAAGATGAAAAAAGCAGCAAGAACAGAATAATGCAAGAAGTTATCGAAAGTGATCCATAGAAAGCACCTGACGAGGTCTTAATAAAATGGGTTGCTAAAAATAACTTAAAAGACAGGCCAACGTAAAGAAGTCAGACCAGTCGACCTCAGTAACCAGAGTTATAAAAAGTCAATCCCTGGAAAGAGGCCTGGCCAGCCCTAAAAAAGAGGATTACTAGAAATAACTTAGAAGGGACCGACGTAAAGAAGTCAGCCTCCAAAATCAAAAAGTTATAAAAAAAAGTAATCCCTAAAAGAGACCTGACAAAGGTCCAAAAAGAGGGTTACTAGAAATAACTTAGAAGGGACCGACGTAAAGAAGTCGGCCCCCAAAACCAAAAAGTTATAAAAAGTAATCCCTAAATGAGACCTGACAAAGGTCCAAAAAGAGGATTACTAGAAATAACTTAGAAGGGACCGACATAAAGAAGTCGGCCCCCAAAACCAAAAAGTTATAAAAAAGTAATCCCTAAAAGACCTGACAAAGGTCCAAAAAGAGGGTTACTAGAAATAACTTAGAAGGGACCGACGTAAAGAAGTCGGCCCTCAAAACCAAAAAGTTATAAAAAAGTAATCCCTAAAAGAGACCTGACAAAGGTCCAAAAAGAGGATTACTAGAAATAACTTAGAAGGGACCGACGTAAAGAAGTTAGCCCCAAAACCAGAAAGTTATGAAAAGTAATCCCTAAAAGAGACCTAACAAAGGTCCAAAAAAGAGGATTCCTAGAGATAACTTAGAAGGGACTGACATGATGAAGTCGGCCCGACCAAAATGCCAAAATTAAAGGTAAATCCATGAAGGAGACCTAACAAAGGTCCAAACAAAATGGATTACTACAAAATAACTTCAGGCCGAGATGAAGACGTCGGCCGGCAGAAGGCATACGAGTTGAATCCAAAGATCCACGACCTCAAGAGAATCAAGATGCAAAGTATGAAAATACGAAGGCTATCAAAAGAGGTCGGACGACAAGGTTTCAACACTCCCAAGAACCTAAAAGGTGTCAGATAAGTGTAGACAAACATATCATTCAAAGGAAAGGTTATAATAATAACAGGACTCAAGGGGCCACCTGAAGTAAAGAGCCTGAAAAGATACCTTTGTTTTTTCCAAAAATAAAGTTGCTAACAGAGAAACAACTAAAAAGTATCCAACAAGTTACCACAAACTACAGAATATAAAAAGATCAAAGCCCACAAGCCAGGCTATATACAAAAACACTAAACATAATCATTGAGGATCCAAAGACTTCTCAGCTGCATCATCACGGGGTGAAGGAGGGCGATGCTGAAGAGGCACCGCATCTACTGTCCCATCATCCCGGTTCAGGATCTGACAATCAGGATCTGACTCGGGATGACTAACGGCAGGAGTTGAAGAAGTCGGCCCAACAGAGACTTTGGCAGCAGGCACAGGAAGAGGCTCGACATCGTCATCATCATCAGGATCATCTAGGACAATTTTACCATCTTTCACAATGTTGTCCAAGCTGAAGAGCGTAAGGTCAATCTCGGGCGCAAGAACCTGTACTTGCTCCTTCAAATTCTCATAAGCAGCAGTGACACTGCCTACAAGATGACCTTGAAGTTTGGCATAATCAGCTCGGACAGACTCCAAACTCTCCCTGAGATCCATCATCTCCCTATAAGTGGTGACATAGCTCTTCTTATGCTTCAATGCCGTATCCTCATCCAACTTTTTAGAGGCCCCCAAAGCAACAGCCCTAGTCTTCTCACCCTCCAACTCTTTCTCTAACTTGTCCACTTTCACCTCGAGCTCCTCCTTCAAACCCTTAATTCGGTCAAACTCTGATTTGGCCTCTTCCATAAAGGCCTTTATCGCATGGATAGGAAGATCTTGGGCGGTTTAATACAGAGCTGCCGCCATATGTGCCATCTTGATGCTACTCCGAGTAATAAAATCCAAATGACAAAGAAAAGAGACATCGTCAATAGGGATAACACCATAAGGAGCAATTTTCTAGTCAACAAACCCAATAGCATCAAAATCAGGAGCATCTAAATTAAAGGGCTCAGTAGTCCGAGGTCTTTTTAAAGGGGGAACAGCTGTAGGAGAGGAGGCAGCAGCAGAAGCCTGGGGATGGTCAAGCACATGGACCCGAGGGGTAGGGATCATCCTTCTCGGGCCAGGAGAACTCGAAACGGGCTGTTTGGGAGGAACACGATATGACCCTTCTCTAGACACTTTGGCCGAGATGTTTTGGGCCGCAGTAGCCTTCCTTGCCTTTTTAAAGGCTTTCATGGAGTCATTATTTTTGGCTATCTCTAAAAAACAAAGTCAACCATAAAAGCAGATTACAAACTGGAAAAAGAAGAAAGCAAAGTAAAAATAGAGCAAAATACAATGAATACCCAGTGTAGTTCGGACAAGGGATGGATCCCCCAAAAACTTCTTGGTATCAAGATGGGAAAGTTCCCCCTATATATCCTCTAAGACATTTACAAAAGCCTGCTCGACCCCGTCAAGCATCTCCCACATGTATCGAGACACTACCACATTGTTTTGCCAACACAAAGGGAAGGCAGGTTCATCATTCGCTTCTAAGAAAAATGGTCGAGCTCCCTCAACAGCTCGGACCTTAAAAAAGTAATTCTTAAAGACCCTAAAGGACTCGTCATACATGGCAAAAACTTTATGTCCCTGGGCAGATCTAAAAGAAACCCAAGAGGCTTTCTTTTCTGAAGAAATTCCGGGCTTAGTTAAAATAAAAAGGTAAAAAAAGAGAGTCTGAGAAGGTGTGACGTCCAACTCTTGGCAAAGCAGTTGAAAGATCTTGATAAAACCCCAGGAGTTCAGATGAAGTTGGGATGGAGCTACATTACACGACCACAACAAATTGGTCTCAAAGGAAGTGAAAGAAAAAGTAATATCCAACTGGCTGAAAAAATAGTCATAAGTGTAAAAGAAAGGGCGCTCCCCCCGGGTCAGAGCAGGGAAGCAAACCCTCTCCTCAGAATCAGGCGCTACCAATTCATAGTTCTTTTCCTGATATCTACTCTTACAGAGACGGTGATGCTTCCTAAGCTCCACACAAAACTCAGCATTCACCATGAAAACAGACATTAACACGAGGGAGTCCAACTAGTCGGACATCCCCTCCGGAACTTTAGAAGACGTCTCAACAATATTTTTGCGAGAAGACATGGCCAACTAGTCCTACAAACAAGAAAAGAAAATGGATTACTAATCAAAAACAGCTCGGATGAAATCAGAACAACTCGGACAAACATAACGCAAGAGCAACACAAACAGCAAAAGGAAAACCCCAAGACACACACTAAGGTCCAGGGACATCCTTTGGAGGCAGAGACAAAGTAAGGAAGAAGCTATGAAGCTACACCCCAAAACCTTCAGCAAAGAAAATCCCCTTCTAGACAAACAACAACACGAGAAAAAAATCAAAGCTATCCCAACAAGATAAACCCTCTTTCAATCAACACTCCGAAAAGAAAGCTAGAAGCCAAATAAACCACCTCTCGAGCTACAGTTTCAGTCTATCAACAAACGAAACTACCAAACAACAAAGCGTATCAAGTAGAAGTCATCAAAGACGCAACCTTTTTCCAGAAACAAACAAAGCCATTATCCCATAAAGCTACAAAATCAAATAAAAAGGCAACAAACATGCAAAAGTCCTAAAAAAGCCTCAATCATCAAAGAAAAATGCCAAAGCAGACACAAGAATATGAAAAGGTTTGAGCTTTCAACGAACATTCAAGCAAGATCAAAACTTTACCAAGAATGGAACAATGCAAGTACAAAACGGCGAAAGAAGTAAAAGGAAAAAAGAACCAACTTGAAACAGGAAGAAGCGCCGAAAGGGTTAGAAGCGAAGAGGTAAGAAACCAAAATGCCCTTCAAGCAAGGGAGACTCCAGCAATCACCAATGACGCCACAAAGGGAAGCGTGAAGAAGGTTCAGGCAAGAACAGAAAGAACGAAAGAGAAAAAGGGAGGTTACAGAAAGCAAAATGAAATAAAGAAAGGGGGGAAGCAGCAAAAAGAAAGAATTAATGGGTCATTAAACCCTCGCATGTTCCCAAGGCAGAAAGACGCGTGTTTCAAAAGAACAAAAGAACACCTGTTTCAAAAAAGTGAAAGAAAGAGAAACGTTCCACATTCAAAGGGAAAACTCCAACAAAGAAGAAGTTGACAAATGCTCGAGTTCGGCTTCACCAGAGAAGGAACGAAGTCCTAGAACTAAGGACTCAACCTCAAAGGGAAGACCACACTCGAGTAGGGGCACTGTTCATACCTTGAGTCGAGCTGTCCGTCCTGGGATGTTTAGCGATAAGTCAACCGACCTCTTCAGGTCAGTCTATCCGACCTCTTCTCAAAGAGCTCGGCCAAATCACCAGAAAAGCCAACAAGGGCCCGAACAGAAGAGCACGACCAAAATCCAAGGGCAGCCCAAAGCCTATAGAGATAAGGACGGTTCCCCTGAAAGATAAGATGACATCACCCAAAGATGAGATAAGATAAGATAACTATCTTATCTCCAGAAAGGTCACTCCACACCATTATAAATACACTGGAACACCCGAGTATAACTCATACTCTGATTCTACTAAAAAACCTGCTTAATACCCTTGCTAACTTAAGCATCGGAGTCCCTTGCAGGTACGCCCACCCTCCGGTGACAAAGGATCAGCTGCATAGCCAGTCCAATGAGTCGAACACGACAGCTCCGGCCGCCCCTCACCAGTCTGACACGTCATCTCCGACCAAAACAGAAGATCTCGTCCGAGATCGACCTACTGTTTCAGGTAACCCTCGGAACAGGCACTATATCCAATGAATGTGACGGGCACTTGATACACCACTATTTCGTGGTATATTTTAGGCTGAATTGAGTGAATTTTATCCACTATTCTCACACTTATACATAGAATTCACATGTTTTACATTGCCCTTCCTAATTTTGTGCTGTGGATGAAAACATGCTTCTTTGGCCTTAAATTCAATAATTTTAAATCTTCTCTTATTACCATTCGATGCCGTGATATGTGTGTTAAGTGATTTCAGGTTTTTCAGGGCAGGAATGACTTAGAGGATGGAAAGGAAGCATGCAAAAGTGGAAGGAACACAAGAAAATGATGATTTGAGAAGCTGATGTCGACGCGCATACGTGGATGATGCGTGCGCGTGATCGCTCCATACTTCAAGCGACGCGTACGCGTGACATGTCGCGTACGCATGACCTTGCGCATAGTCCAGTGACGCGTACGCATGGATGACGCGTACGCGTGATGAGCGTCACATGATGCAATTTACAGAAAACGCTGGGGGCGAATTCTGGGCTGTTTTGGCCCAGTTTCAAGCCCGAAAATATTGATTAGAGGCTTTAGAGTGGAGCTGGAAGGGGGGCAATCAATCACTCATTCACACTTTCATTTATACACTTTAGGCTTTAGAGTGGAGCCTCTCCTCTCTCTAGGTTTTATGGTTTTTAGTCTTGTTTCTTCCCAATTTCAGAATTCTACTTTACTTTAATTTAGCTTTCTTCTACTTTTATTTGTTCTAGTACTTTAGTTTATCTATCTTCTTTTGTTGATTTATTTATTCTCTAATTTAGTTTATGAATTCTTCATGTTAGATTCAATTTTCTTTTTAATGTAATTTGAAGTATTTCATGTTTATTGCTTCTTTCTTCATTTGTTGTTATTGATTCCTTGCAATTGGTTGTTTAGATTTTATTATCCCTTATTAATTTTCTATTCTTTTATTTTGTGCCTTCCAAGTGTTTGCTAAAATGCTTGGTTGGATTTTAAATTAGTTTTTTTGTATTCTCTTGAATTATCAAAAGTCTTTTGTTGATTGGTGTTTGAAAGATGCTAGTTGGCTTGAGCTTCACTAACTCTAGTCTTTGATTTGGACTCGTGAACTCAAGTTGATTTACTCACTTGACTTTTCTTCAATTGTTAGAGGATAACTAAGTGAGTGCAATTTGCAATTACCATCACAATTGACATTGATAATGAGGATAGGAATTCCGATTCTCAACTCTTGCTAGGACTTTTCTTAGTTGTTAATTATTTTCTTGTTATTTACATTCCTTGTTTATTAAACTCAAAAACTCAAAAATATACTTTTCCATAACCAATAATAAATACACTTCCCTGCAATTCCTTGAGAGATGACCCGAGGTTTAAATACTTTAGTTTATTTTTATTGGGTTTGTATTGTGAAAAACAAATTAAATCTTAATTGAGGTTTAATTATCGGTTTAGACTATACTTGCAACATTGTTTTTATTAGAAATTCTTAATCGGCATTTTTCCACCCATCAGCACTATATCCCGAGAGCGTGGCGGGCACTATATCCCAAGAGTGTGGGAGCACTTTACCTTGGTAAGTGTGACGGGCACTATATCCCATGAGTGTGACAGGCACTATATCCCAAGAGCGTGGGGGGCGCTATCTCTCAAGAGTGTGGGGACACTTTATCCTAGGTAATGCGACGGGCACTATATCCCAAAAGTGTGGCGGGCGCTATATCCCAAGAGTGTGGAGGCATATCAGAGAGACAATATTCGGGTTAGCTACCAGGTGTGTCAGGTTCTGCCAAAGTAACCGACACATGAGCTCACGGCCAGTAGGGAAGACATGCATCATATACATCTGTTTGTCTTGTTTGAGTTTGCATTATTTAGAATTGCCTTTGTGAAATTACTATACTTACTTGCTATAGGATTTTCTTGCTGTATCTGTAAACTACTTGTGTTTGCTTTGTCTGTTTTGTTTGTTTGTGTGGTTCTATTGGTGTTTCATAGGATTGGAGGAAAGTCGATGATTTTAGGGATTAAGTTAGAATTGAGATAGAATCAAGAATCCTTAGATAATCTACCTTATTTATTGTTTTAAATTTACAAACTTTAAGACTTGAATTTGAGTGTCAGAGTTATAGGATTGCCTTCGGCTTTTCCGGGACATTATATGTTAGATATGTGGGCACTGTCACCATGCTGAGAATCTCTGGTTCTCACCCCATATATATTTTATGGTTTTCAGATGCAGGTTAAGCGGCACCTTGTTGAGGCATTCTGGAAGTTTCTGAAGAGAAGAACTCTTGCCTTATGGGCTTCTATTTTGTTTTTGTTTTTTGATAGATATATGTAGATAAGTTATATCTCCATTGCATAGATTGTGTTATGTCCCTCTTAGAGGTTGATTTGGAGTAACAAGTTTCGTAAGCTGTCTTTTGGGCCTTTTGGGTTTATCTTGTATATACTTATGTAAATATTCTCCAGCCAACCTTGGCTTCGCAGGTTGAGCCTGGAGCTTGAATACTTATATCTTTGACACTCTCTTTTTATTATCATATACATATATCTTACATTTTTTCATATGCAAGTTTTCTGTTAACGTGAGCGTTACGACTTTTGTTTTAGACTTTCATTCAAAGGCTCCTCGGTATAAATTCCTTTCAACTATTATTATTATTATTATTATTATTATTATTATTATTATATATATATATATATATATATATATATATATATATTTACTTTTAGAGGTCGTAATAACTTGCCACCTCAATTTTATGACTTAAGCATAAGACTCTGTGTGGTAAGGTGTTACATTATGGTATCAGAGCAGTTCATTCCTGTAGATCCTGGGGAATAGACTGACTATGCTTCTGAGCATACTCTAGCTGTGTGTACATGCTATTTAGTATGTCTGCTTGACATATATAAGATAAATGCTCATGTGCATACTTTTGGATATTCAAAGCATTAGACTCGAGATATTAAGACTGATCACCTCAATATCGATTGTTTAGTGTAGACAATACCCAAAGAGTGTCTCGTGGACGCGAGCGAGATGATACGACTGATTTTAGGGTTGCTGCTGTGCGAGTTACTACTGAAGGGATAGAGCAAGTAACTTAGGAATTGTGATGGAGGCGGTAATGGATTAGGTGGGGAGACTACCAAGGATTAGAAACTCGTGCAGCTGAACAAATGGTCGATAGCGTTTAGTTAGCGAGATGAAGAAATTCAAGGAGTGTTCTGGCAGCGTATGTGAATGATTAAGATCTTAATGGCTTATAATCAGAATAACGCTGCGGAAGTACAATGATTTTGGTGGTTCTAGAATTGTAGTGACATGAGAAAGGGATATTGGGATGTGAGAATGAATTGAGCATTGACATAGGATCCAGGAACGGAGAGTGCATGTATATGGATTTAGGTTAAAATGATTTGACTCAGACTAAGAGATAGAGTAATTGTCTAGTGTTTGAAATATTTGAGAATGACTTGAGATTTAAATTGAATTAGATGGCACATATACAGGATAAGAAAATTTGTAGTCATTGAAAAAGAACTAGACTAAGTTAAGAGTGAAACAAACGGGTATAGCTTAGGCTTGAATTTGATTAAGTTTGTGATCTTGTACCTGAGACTAGAGAATGTGACTTAATGTTTGAATTAATGTTGGAAGAGTGGCAAGATGAATGGTAAGAGGTCGGTTAAATCTGAGTGCGCAAATTTTCGACGACAAAAATTTCTATTAGGGGGTAGGATGTAAAACTCGCAAAATTAGTAAATAATAAGCCAATAAATTAATTATTAACCCAAAAAATTATAAAATAGAATTTTATAGCTTAATGAGATAGAGCTAATTAGAATAAGAATTTTGACACTAATTTTAAAGAATTTGGCCTAAGATTGGGCCAAACGAGCCGAATCGGGTCCGTATTGGACCTAAGGCCCAACCCAATTAATGAAACAAAAGAGCTTCAGCTCTCTCTCTCTCCCATTTCACACACACACGCTGGAAACTTGAGGGGAGCAGAGGATGAACATGCAAATCCTTGGCTTGATTTCAATCTCAAATAACTTTTGATTCGGAGCTCTGATCGCCGCACCGGTTACGGCCACGCGTTCACCGCAACGAGCTCTACGAGACCCATACAACAATTCCAAAGGTAAAACTCATTCTCACTCCATGAATTTCAGCCTTTAATTTTGAAAATTAATTTGGTTTATGATGGACGGGAAATCGTATCCGCACAAACTACCGGCAAGTATACCGGGTCGCATCAAGTAGTAAAACTCACAAGAGTGAGGTCGATCCCACAGGAATTGATGGATCAAGCAATTTTATTTGGGTGATGAGTCTAGTCAAGCTAATATTGAAAGAAGTTTGGTGAAATTAATCTAACAGAATATAAATTACAAGAAAATAAATGCTGGAAGGTAAAGGACAGAAACTTAAATGGCATAAAAAGTAAAGGATTAGAGAAATAAATGCTTTAAAGTAAATGACAAGAATGTAAATGGCGGGAAATGTAAAGTGTTGAAACTTAAAGAGCAAGAAATATAAATGACTTGAATATCAAATTGCAATAAAGTAAAGCACAAATGTAAATGGCAATAGAAACGTAAAGTGCATGAAAACTAAAGGGGTCTTGGGTGCTGGGAGAAACTAAGGGAGTAGTAAACAATTGCAATTAAAGTAAATTCAAGGCAATCTTCAAGGTTGCCCCTATGTTTGTTGTCTTATCCCGGGCATCACTGATCTGGACTTCTTCAGTCTCGCCTTCAGGTTGTGGACGAAGTTCCTCGCGAGCTCGTACTCCCCCGAGTTCGATAGTGTTGATTTCCTCTCCTTTGGGGTCGCCTTTAAGGTTCAGACTTTCATTGTAACAGCGTCACGCAATCTTCTGGTCTCCTTTTATTGTGGCGATCCCTTCCGGAGTTGGGAACTTCATGCATAGATGTGGAGTTGAGACCATTGCGGAGAGATGGTTCAATATTGTCCGACCTATTAGGGCATTGTATGCTGAGCTTATGTCGACAACGATGTAGTCTATGTTGAGTGTCCTTGACTGGGTTCCCTTTCCAAAAGTTGTGTGTAGTGAGATATATCCAAGTGGTTGGATTGGAGTATCTCCCAGTCCGAATAAGCTATTTGGATATGCCCTGAGCTCTTTATCTTGCAAACCGAGTTTGTCGAAGGCGGATTTAAACAAGATATCCGCGGAGCTTCCTTGGTGTACCAGCGTTCGGTGGAGATTAGCGTTGGCAAGTATGATAGTAATGACCATGGGGTCATCATGCCCCGGGACGATGCCTGTTGTGTCTTCTTGGGTAAAGGTAATAGTGGGGAGGTCGGATGACTTCTCTCCTTCCCTGTCATGATATACCTCTTTACGGTGTCTTTTGCGAGATGATTTAGAGATCCCTCCTCTGGCGAATCCTCCACTTAGCAAATGAACATGTCTCTCAGGAGTGTGAGGTGGTCGTTCAACCCATCTGACCTATTCGTCCCTTTTTCTTTTTCTTAGTTCATCCGCTTTGTTGGCTAAGTACCGATCTAGTTGCCATTCTCTTGCCAATTTCTCTATGACATTCTTTAGGTCGAAGCACTCGTTAGTAGGATGTCTGTAAATTCGGTGGTATTCGCAGTACTCTGTCTGGCTTCCCCCTCCTCTTTTGTTTTTGATTGGGCGGGGTGATAGGATCTTCTCAGTGATGCATATTTCTCGGTAGACATGCACAAGAGACACCCGAAGAGGGGTGTAATTGTGGTATTTTCTAGGCTTCTCACTAGGTTGATCTTCTTTTTTCTTGGACTCTTTATCCTTGTCCCGAGAGGGGTAGAAGAATCTAGGTTTTGAGGCTTCTCATATACTTTTCTGCCCGTTCTTGTATCTCGTTCAGAAATGTTGGATGCTTTTTTGATATGGCATGACTAAAAGGTCCTTCTCGCAGGCCATTGATGAGACCCATGATGGCTGCTTCTGTTAGCAGATTTTGTATCTCCAAACACGCTTTGTTGAATCTTTCCATGTAGTTACGAAGACTTTTCCAATCTCCTTGCTTGATCCCTAATAGGCTCGGTGCGTGTTTGGCTTTGTCCTTCTGGATGGAGAATCTGGCAAGGAATTTTTTGGCTAAGTCGTCGAAACTTGTGATGGATCTAGGAGGCAAACTGACGAACCATTTTATTACTGTCTTTGTTGGGGTAGTCAGAAAGGCTTTGCATCGAATAGCGTCTGAGGCGTCAGTGAGATACATTCTGCTTCTGAAGTTACTGAGATGATGGCTTGGATCAGAGGTACCGTCGTATGAGGTCATGTCGGGAGAATTGAAGTCCTTTGGGACTTTAATTTTCATAATCTCTTTAGTGAATGGGTCTTGATCCTTGTGGGAGCTATCTTCATGACTGGAACGGATGGTTTTGGACTTGAGATCGGCCTCGAGCTTTAGAAGTTTGTCCTCTAGCTCTCGGCGTCGTCTTGTCTCCCTTCGGAGGTCCCTTTCGGCTTCACGCTGGTGTTCTGCTTTTTGTTGGAGCTGTTTGAGATGATCCTGCTGTTCACGGAGGGTATCTAAGATTTCTGTGTTCGAAGACTGCTGGTCCTTGCTCTGAAGCGAAGCATCCATGTTCTTAAGCGGGTTTCTTTCGTCCAAACCAGAGTTGTGATCGTTGTCAAGGTTGTCCGCCATGATGATGGAATGACTTCCAAGGTCCCCGGCAACGGCGCTAATGTTCCGAGGATTACCTGATACTGAAGGTCGATCTCGGCTGAGATCTGCTGTTGTGGCCAGAGCTGTCGTGTTCGACTTGTTGGGCTCGGTGGTGTTGCTGATCCTTGATCACCGGAGGGTGGTGGTACCTGCAAGAGACTCCGATGCTTAAGTTAGCATGGGCTTTGAGCAGGTATTTTTTATAGAATCAGAGTATGAGTTATACCTGGGTGCTCTAGTGTATTTATAGTGGTTTGGGCTGACCTTTCTAGATAAGATAAGTTAGTTATCTTATCTTATCTTTGAGTGAAGTCATCTTATCTTTTAGGCCAACCGCCTTTGGAGTGGGCTGTGTCTAGGGGTGGAAATAGGCCAGGCAGCCTGCCAGGGGCCTGCAGCCTGGCCTGTGTTCGGCCTGACCTGGCCTGGCCTGATAGAAAATAGGCCCAGGCTCAGGCTACTAAAAAAGCCTATATTCTTTAAAAGGCCAGGCCTAGGCTTTTGAAATAGCCTGTTGGGCCTGTCAGGCCGGCCTGAGCCTGCAAATATATATAAAGAGTTTTATTATACTAGTAAAAATGCTATTGGAAGGATTTGAACTTGGGTCTTCTATCTTATGAAAATACCTTTATCCACTCAATCATTCGTTTCTTTAGTTATATATGTGTATTTTGTATCAATATTATTCATAAATTTATTATTTTATATTTTATAATTTTAAAAATTAAATTATATCTTAAATTTAATTATTATTAAAAAAAAACAGGCCTAGTGACAGGCTTCAGGCCAGGCCAGATTTAACAACAGGCCAGGCTCAGTACTCATTAAAAAGCCTATACCAGGCTACAGGCCAGGCTAAGGCCAATATACTCTATTACAGGCCTGGCCTGTTAAGAGTAAAGCCTGGCCTGGCCTGGCCTGTTTCCACCCCTAGCTGTGTCCCTCTGTTTGGGCCTTCTTGGGCCTTTATAGTTATTTGGCTGAGCTCTTTAAGGAGAGGTCGGGTGTGATCCAACCTGAAGAGGTCGGTCGCTTTTGTCTTCAGTCAACCTGGGTTGCATAGCTCGACCCAGGGTATGAACACTAATCATCCAAGTAGATTCTAATACAAAAGCACCACAGACATGTGTCTTAGAACTCAAGCTATTGGTGCCTAGCTTATTACTTGTTTCTTTCTTTTTGCTGCTGCCAACGTTGGTGCTGCCGTTGGTGGCCCCAACTTTGCCACCAACGTTGGCTTTTCTTCCATTCTTTCTTTTTCTTTTTTTTTTCTTCTAAGGATCCTTATTCACAAAAGTCTCATATAGAGCAACTAAGTTCATACTTAGAGGACATTCTACGCTTCATCTTTATTAGTGAACTTGCTAAGTCTTCAAGCATTTACCACCACTTAACCTTATTCTTTTTTTCTTACCAAAGATGGACTTTTACTCTTTCGTGTTTCACAACATTTTCTTTTATTCATGCATGGGGAACAAACATACAACTTAAGCAAGATAAGATGATGTAAACACTTAGGCTAGCACACTTAAATGATAGTAGAAGAAAGCAAACAAATTGTAAATGATTTAAACAAAAGTAAACTACTCAACAGGGGTACATTCATACTTCCAATTAAAGCACTTCAAATCAGAAAGAGTTAAGTAACAATGCAACCTCTTGGTGTCTTCTTGCTCCCCTTTTTTCATCATTCTCCATAGCTCTCTTTTTTTCCTTGATCTCCTTGGATAATGGTGGGTAGCTCTTCCAAGAGATGGAGTTACTTTCCTGTAAATATGTTGGAAGTTGCTTGCTCCCCAAGCACTTGAGAGATAGTTAGCATGTATGTATGCTTGTAGTTTTCTGGACTTAAGTTGGTGTGTGAACACCAAACTTAGTTCCTTACTTACTTCTGTATGCATTAGAGTGACTACATGCAAGAAACATCATGTGATTTTATTAAGAAAAACAAACTATAAACTTAGAAGTTAAACAGTTATCAAGTAATGTCCCTGCTTGTTTGGAGTTGGTCAGGCATGACATTTGAGGGTTTTTGGTGTGTTTTAAAATGTATGGTGGAACACCAAACTTAGCACTTCACCTTCACCCTTGAGTTGGTTGCTCATGACCTTACTTTTGGTGTGTAACACCAAACTTAACTCCTTGCAAAGCATGGAGAATTACTCGACTTTCTTATTGAGAAAGTAAAAGATAAGTCCTAAGAAAGTTACCTCACGTTGGTTGCCTCCCAACAAGCGCTTCTTTATCGTCATTAGCTTGACGTACTTCATTCTTGTTTAACTCAACTCATGAATGCTCTCCTCCTTGCTCCAAGGTCCTCCCAAGTAGTGTTTCACTCTGTGACCATTCACTGTGAATATGTCCTTTGTAGTTTCATTCAAAAGTTCAAGACTTCCATGAGGAGAGACTTTTGTTACTAGATAAGGGCCAGTCCATTTGGACTTGAGTTTACCAAGGAAAATCTTGAGCCTAGAATTGTACAACAACACTTGCTGCCCTGGTTCAAATTCCCTTCTAGAGATTTTCTTGTCATGCCATCTTTTGGCCCTCTCCTTGTATATCTTACATTCTCATAAGCTTCCAATCTAAATTCATCCAGTTCATTGAGTTGTAGCAGTCTTTTTTGTCCTGCTGCTTAAGAGTCAAGATTGAGGAGCTTAGTGGCCCAAAAAGCCTTGTGCTCAAGCTCCACAGGGAGGTGGCAGGATTTGCCATAGACTAGCTGAAATGGTGATCTTCTAATTAGGGTTTTGAATGCAGTTCTATATGCCCACAGGGCATCATGCAGTTTCCTTACCCAGTCTTTTCTCGTAACTCCAACTGTCTTCTCTAGGATTCTCTTTAGCTCTCTGTTTGCCAATTCAGCCTAGCCATTGGTTTGAGGATGGTATGGTGTAACCACTTTGTGAGTTATCCCATATCTATGGAGCAACTTCTCCATCTATTTGTTACAAAAGTGACTGCCACCATCACTAATGAGACCTTTAGGCACTCCATATCAAGTGAAAATGTACTTCTTGAGAAATTGGAGAACCATTTATGCATCACATGTGGTTATTGCTATGGCTTCCACCCATTTGGAGACATATTCCACTGCTACCAATATTTATCTGAATGAGTATGATGGAGGGAATGGTCCCATAAAATCTATACCCCAAAGGTCAAACAATTCTACTTCTAAGATGAAGTTCTAAGGCATTTCATTCCTCTTTGTTAGCCCTCCTGCTCTTTGGCATTCATTGCACTGGTTCACGAATTCTCTTGCATCTTTAAATATGAATGGCCAATAAAAGCCACTTTAAAGCACTTTAGCAGCTGTTCTTTCGACCCAAAATGTCCACCATAACCTAAACTATGGCAGTGCTACAGGATGCTTCGCATTTCGCTTTCAGGAACGCACCTTCTAATCATTCCATCTGGACATTTCTTGAACAAAAAAGGTTCATCCTATAAGAATTTTTCGGCTTCATTGAGCAGCTTTTTCACTTGTTGCCTGGTGAAATCTTGAGAAATCCTTCTTTCCACCTTATAGTTTGCAATATCAGCAAACCAAAGTGCTTGTTGGACTTGAAAGAGATGCTCATCTGGAAACTTCTCATTCACTGGTTGTGGTGTGTCTTGATTGCTTTCTTGTGGTAACCTTGACAAATGATCTGTAACTTGGTTCTCACTTTCTTTTTTATCCCTTACTTCAATATCAAATTCTTGTAGCAACAACACCCATCTGATGAGCCTTGGCTTTGCATCCTGTTTAGACATTAGATACTTGAGAGCAGCATGGTCAGTATATACTATAACTTTTGAACCAATCAAGTATTGTCTAAATTTATCAAATGCATATACAATTTCCAAGAGTTCTTTTTCGGTGGTGGTGTAGTTTTTCTATGCCTCATTTAACTCCTTGCTTGCATAGTATATGACATGATGCAATTTATCCCTCCTTTGTCCTAATACAGCATCAATTGCAACATCACTTGCATCACACATAAGTTCAAAAGGAAGTCCCCACTCTGGGGGTGTGATGATTGGTGCTGTGGTGAGTTTCATTTTCAAAGTTTCAAATGCATGCTTGCAGTTATCATCAAAGATAAAGGGATTGTCAACCACTAGCAAGTTGTTTAGTGGTTTAGTTATCTTTGAGAAATCTTTGATGAATTTCCTATAAAATCCAGCATGCCCAAGAAAACTTCTCACTGCTTTCACATTAGTTGGTATAGGAAGCTGATGACATGTCATCATGTCATGTTTTTCTATGCCTTTTTCCTTTGGTTTCAATAGGTTTTATGCACTTTCTTGATCCATAAGCAAGCCAATTGGGTAGATTTTCATGTTTCATTTGATTTAATCAACCATGTATGAATTCATGCTATTTCATGAGGTTTTATGCTATAATTGTCACATATTATGAAAGAATGAATATCTCATGATTTTGAGCATAGATTTGATGTGTTTGGTTGATTAATGATAGGTGAAGAAAGCTTGAAGAAAGGTTGAAGCAAGAAGGAATAGCTAGGAGTAAAGAGAAGACAATGGAATAAATAAAAATGAACCAGGAAGCAAAAAGCTGGACCTAAAGTTAGCATCAAACTTTTGCACAAACTTTTGGTTGAAAAGTTAGCCCCAAAGTTAGACCCCTAACTTTGAGGCTAACGTTGGAACTTGAAAATCACCCCTGGGCACCAAAAGTTTGCGCCAACGTTAGCCCCCTAACTTTGAGGCTAACGTTGGCATGAAGAAAACCTCCCTGGGCACCAAAAGTTTGTGCCAACGTTAGCCCCCTAACTTGGTGGCCAACGTTGGCACATGAAAATCACAAGGGGAGGAGCAAAAGTTTGCGCCAACGTTAGCCCCCTAACTTGGTGGCTAACGTTGGCGCCACACACCACAACAGCTTGAAGGGGTATACTTCCAACAAGAATAACTTGAGCTACAGAGCTCCAAATGAGGTGATTCAAGAAACAATGGAAAGTAGGAATCAAGAGCTTTCCAAGCATATATGGCACTATATGGTGGACACTAAAACTGAGGGAGAAAACTGCCCCGCAATGTGCATAAACGAACATGGTAGCAACCTGCAGTGAGGCCAACTGACCTCTGCACCTTCAACAGAGTATAACTCGAGCTGTAGAGCTCCAATTGATGTGCTTCCAAAGGCATTGGAAAGTAGACATTCAGGGCTTTCCAACAATGTATAATAGTATGGGGTAGACAATACGTTTGAGCCTCCAGAACTGGCGTTTTCGCCAACATTTGAGGCAAACGTTACCTCAAACGCTGCACACCAAAGCCAGCGACCATGCCCTCTTCAAATGATCATAACTTGAGTTGTAGATGTCCAATTGAAGTGATTTCAAGTGGGTTAGAAAGCTGACATTCAGAGCTTTCCAACCATATATGATAGTCTATATTGGGCATAAAATTGGCAACATTGCTCCAACGTGGATAGCAGCAAATATTGTGGGCTGATATGAAAAGTTAGACCAAAAGTTAGACCCCTAACTTTTGCTCAAACTTTTGGTCCAACTTTTGCAAAACTCCAACCCGGTTCATTTGGTTCACTTCGGTTCCTCCTCAAACTCCAAGAGCAATCAACCAAGGCATCTTTCAACCCAATTCCACCAAGAGCAAAGGCCCATGATCATCACTCAAAGGCACAAGAAATAGATAAAATAGGAATTTCATTTAATTGTAATTTGTTTTTAATTTCATTTTCATTTTCATTTTGTAAAGCCTATATAAGGCATCATTTTCATATTTGTGGGGAGGCTGGCTCTGCTAGAGCATTAGGAGTAGAGTAGAATAGAAAGTCCCTTTTGATACACTTTTAATTTTCTGCAATTGTCATTTTTTAATTTTGAATCCAGTTTTCTGAAATCTCAGTTTCTACAAGTCTCTGCTACACTTTTCTTTCCTGCAAGTTAAATTTCCTCTAAGCTTTGATCTATTGCTCTCTTTAATTTCCAGCACCCTCTCCCCTTTACATTTAATGCAATTTACATTTCTTGCAATTTAAGTTTCTGCAATTTACTTTTCTTGCACTTTAAGTTTCTGCACATTTATTTTCTGCAACTTTAATTTCCCTGCAATTTTTACCTTCTGTTGCTCAACTTCACACAATTCACTCAATGTTAGCTTGACTAAACTAATCACCCACTAAAGTTGCTTGATCCATCAATCCCTGTGGGATCGACCTCACTCCCGTGAGTTTTATTACTTGATGCGACCCGGTATACTTGCCGGTTAGATTTGTGTGTTTTGGGAGAGATTCATTTTTCCACCAAAATACTCATCAAGTTTTTGGCGCCGTTGCCGGGGATTGATTAGATCAACAATGATTAAGTGGGTGAGAAGTCTAGATTAAGCATTTTCTTTATTTTTGTTTTCTGTTTCAAAGTGAAACCAAGGTGTTTGAGTTTTTGCCTCACTAAGAAATTCTCATCTCTGATATGAGTAATTTCAATTTTCCTTGGTTGTGTGTTTTACAAAACTCAAATGGAGTTCAACTCATCTTATGATCAAACAAATTCTATGGGATATCACCCACCATCACCAATCTCTAATGATGGATGGGAATATCACCAAGAAACTTCAAATTCTGGGCTCTCCAATTCATGGAGCCATGCTTCAGAACCACAAGATGAGAAAGAAAATCATATGGGATACCAACCACCACCACAAAATGATTCATATCATTATCCTCATGGAAGATGGAAGCATCGCCAAAGAATGGAAAAGCATCCACCCTCACGTCCCAGTTTCTCATTTGAAAGTTCTTCATCACTTGATTATGCCTCAACACAAAGTTTCCTCCAAAATCCATACCAGTCATCCCATCGATCACACAACTCATTCCACACCCCTCAACACAACTTCACCACAACACATTCACTTCACCAAAATTACTCCCGACCTTCATCTCTTGAATTAAAAGATGAGGAATACCTTGAAGGCATTGAATTAAAAGATGAGGAATACCTTGAAGGCATTGAATTAACAGATGAGGAATACCGTGAAGGCATTGAAATACAGAGAAAACTAGTGGAATTTTACACAAAATCCCCATCTTGGGAAGAAACCATCCTCGAGCAGATAAATGGGTCCTTAGAGCAAACAAGGGAAAACTTAAAACCATCAACCAGTGAGGATGAAGACAAATGTGTGGGTGAGGAAGTGGAAAAGCAAGATAAGGAGGCCACTGCATCAAGTGAACTTTCAATGAAGAATGAGGTGGTTGAACCTGAAACTGCACTTGAGATGACAAGAGAACATGAAGACTCACAACTCTCACAAACCTCCCTGGACCAAAACGCCTCAACATCTGAATCCATGATTGAAAGGTATGACGAGGAGATGAAGAAATGTTGGGAAGATCGACAAACCTCCCCCATGATAGAGCGATTGAAACAAATGTTGGGTGTAAAAGAGGAAGTGGAGGAGCAAGAAAGTGAAGAAGTCATTCCAAACTCAAGTGAGGCAGAGAAGTACATAAAGAAGGAGTTCATGGAACCACCAATACAAAAGGCTCTGGATGAATACAAAACTGCAAAAATCACACAACCACCAAGACTTGGATTCAAAGAAGTGAAGGCAATTGACAAAAGCACCGAAAAGAGGATTGCGACCAAACTACCAAGGACAACATTCAAGAGGAGGTCAACCACAAGCAATCCAACCCCTGGACCAATAGCAGGCAAGCTCAATCAAGCCATGTACAACAAAAAGTTTGCTGAGAGGAAACCAAGACAGGGGGCAATAGCTGAATCTTCTCCTCTCTTGAAGTCATTCCTCTTAACAAATTGGAAGAAGAGGAAGAAAGTAAGGAACATGTAGACAGTAGGTATATTTTTTTCTCCTTGCTTTGTTTAAAATTCAATAAATTGGCATATGGTTACATTCTAAGTTTGGTGTTGCCTTGCAACAAATTGTTTTCAATCTTTTTGGATGATTGCATCAAATCAAAAATGAAAAGCGACACACCAAGATTCTAAGTTTGGTGTGCCACCTATTTTTCTATGCAAATCAATCCAGCAACATCACTTGTCTGCATAATCATATTGCCTTTTACAGTGTTATTTTTCTTCTTAGTTGGATAATTTTTGTTTTCCCTTTGTTTCATTTATTTACTTGTTTTTAATGCTTTCCTTCATTAACTGTTTTTGTTAATACATCACCAAGACATCCTTATTCATAACAGACTCTTCATTTGGTGATTGTATTTAACATATAACAGTTTCTTTTGTTTAGTTTTAGTTCAAATAAATCGACATATGGTTGCATTCTAAGTTTGGTGTTGCTATGCAACAAAATTTAGTTCCAATTCTTACAAGATACTTGCATTAATTCCAAGTGAAAGTGTCACACTAAGTTTGGTGTGCCACTAATCTTTCATGCAAAGTATTATGCTCACCTTCTTAAGTTTGCAATCACAATGTCTCTGTCTCTTATGTCTTGATTATTATCTTTAATTTTGCTTGCTTAAAACACATGTGCTACTAACATTTCATTGTGTAAAGACATTCATGATCCATCTTAGCCCCATAGCCATTGTTCTAATAGTTGCTTGAGGATGAGCAAGCATTCTGAGTTTGGTATGGGAAGGAGGAGAATGGGAGGAAATTGACAACAATAGAGAAGATGAACTACAAGGTTGTAAAGTTCCTTTTCCTCTCATTTGTTTCAAGTACTATAAACTGCATGATTGTCTTTACCTTCTCTGTATGCATGTGTGTATGAAAAGACATAGTTTGATTTCTAAATTGCAACATGGTGCTATGTCATTATGATTACCAACTTGAGTTTTGTGAATTCAAAAGCAACAAAGTATTATGATCATAAACAAACAAGGCAGTAAGAAGATTTTAGCATGTGCATAAAAGTATTGGTAAGCTAGTATGTTTGATTGTTGCTTAATTGCATTAGATTTTATTTAATTGAAGTTTTCATCTAGGACATCTTGTGAAATCTTTTGAAAATCATGAAAACCTTGAAGAAGCAAATGCAAAAATAAAGCAAGAAAAGAAAAAGGGAAAGAGTGAGAAAGCTGAAGGCTCTGAGTACCAATGGCAATTTATTTGCTAAGTACTTGTGGTGTTTATGTATCAAGCCAAATGCTTGAAAACAAAACACTTAGAAGTCAAGGCTAGGCTCAAAGTGCAAAAGCACTCCCTCAAAGCTCAAGGCTCTGAGCATCAATGATTAGAGAGTTAAGAAAAGAAAAGAAAAATGAGCTTAATGAAGTCCTCTAATCAAATGCTTGTGGTGCTTATGTATCAAGTGGTAATACTTGAAAACAAAGCATTTAGAAGTCGTAGCTTTGTTATCAACTCATGGGGCAAAGCACCCAAAAGGAGAAGCTAAATAAAAAAATCAAAAGCTTGTTTCAAGGAAGAAATATAAAAGAAAGATTTCATAAATTGAGCTAGATGGAAGCATCAATCATTTACATTTCTTTTGTGATTGTAGCATGCTTAGAAAACTAGCTTACCATGAACATTGAGTTGCTATTCTTCTTACCTTGGATTGTCAATCTTTATTGCATGATTCTTTTCTTACTTGGGGACAAGCAAGGTTTAAGTTTGGTGTTGTGATGACATGTCATCATGTCATGTTTTTCTATGCCTTTTTCCTTTGGTTTCAATAGGTTTTATGCACTTTCTTGATCCATAAGCAAGCCAATTGGGTAGATTTTCATGTTTCATTTGATTTAATCAACCATGTATGAAGTCATGCTATTTCATGAGGTTTTATGCTATAATTGTCACATATTATGAAAGAATGAATATCTCATGATTTTGAGCATAGCTTTGATGTGTTTGGTTGATTAATGATAGGTGAAGAAAGCTTGAAGAAAGGTTGAAGCAAGAAGGAATAGCTAGGAGTAAAGAGAAGACAATGGAATAAATGAAAATGAACCAGGAAGCAAAAAGCTGGACCTAAAGTTAGCATCAAACTTTTGCACAAACTTTTGGTTGAAAAGTTAGCCCCAAAGTTAGACCCCTAACTTTGAGGCTAACGTTGGAACTTGAAAATCACCCCTGGGCACCAAAAGTTTGCGCCAACGTTAGCCCCCTAACTTTGAGGCTAACGTTGGCATGAAGAAAACCTCCCTGGGCACCAAAAGTTTGCGCCAACGTTAGCCCCCTAACTTGGTGGCTAACGTTGGCACATGAAAATCACAAGGGGAGGAGCAAAAGTTTGCGCCAACGTTAGCCCCCTAACTTGGTGGCTAACGTTGGCGCCACACACCACAACAGCTTGAAGGGGTATACTTCCAACAAGAATAACTTGAGCTACAGAGCTCCAAATGAGGTGATTCAAGAAGCAATGAAAAGTAGGAATCAAGAGCTTTCCAAGCATATATGGCACTGCATGGTGGACACTAAAAATGAGGGAGAAAACTGCCCCGCAATGTGCATAAATGAACATGGTGGCAACCTGCAGTGAGGCCAACTGACCTCTGCACCTTCAACAGAGTATAACTCGAGCTGTAGAGCTCCAATTGATGTGCTTCTAAAGGCATTGGAAAGTAGACATTCAGGGCTTTCCAACAATGTATAATAGTATGGGGTGGACAATACGTTTGAGCCTCCATAACTGGCGTTTTCGCCAACGTTTGAGGCAAACGTTACCTCAAACGCTGCACACCAAAGCCAGCGACCATACCCTCTTCAAATGATCATAACTTGAGTTGTAGATGTCCAATTGAAGTGATTTCAAGTGGGTTAGAAAGCTGACATTCAGAGCTTTCCAACCATATATGATAGTCTATATTGGGCATAAAATGGGCAACATGACAAGAGGACAAAGTTGGCGCCATAAATGTGCATAAAGGAGGCCAACGTTGGAGCAAAAGTTAGACCCCTAACTTTTGCCCCAACGTGGATAGCAGCAAATTTTGTGGGCTGATATGAAAAGTTAGACCAAAAGTTAGACCCCTAACTTTTGCTCAAACTTTTGGTCCAACTTTTGCAAAACTCCAACCCGGTTCATTTGGTTCACTTCGGTTCCTCCTCAAACTCCAAGAGCAATCAACCAAGCCTCTTTCAACCCAATTCCACCAAGAGCAAAGGCCCATGATCATCACTCAAAGGCACAAGAAATAGATAAAATAAGAATTTCATTTAATTGTAATTTGTTTTTAATTTCATTTTCATTTTCATTTTGTAAAGCCTATATAAGGCATCATTTTCATATTTGTGGGGAGGCTGGCTCTGCTAGAGCATTAGGAGTAGAGTAGAATAGAAAGTCCCCTTTGATACACTTTTAATTTTCTGCAATTGTCATTTTCTAATTTTGAATTCAGTTTTCTGAAATCTCAGTTTCTACAAGTCTCTGCTACACTTTTCTTTCCTGCAAGTTAAATTTCCTCTAAGCTTTGATCTATTGCTCTCTTTAATTTCCAGCACCCTCTCCCCTTTACATTTAATGCAATTTACATTTCTTGCAATTTAAGTTTCTGCAATTTACTTTTCTTGCACTTTAAATTTCTGCACATTTATTTTCTGCAACTTTAATTTCCCTGCAATTTTTACCTTCTGTTGCTCAACTTCACACAATTCACTCAATGTTAGCTTGACTAAACTAATCACCCACTAAAGTTGCTTGATCCATCAATCCCTGTGGGATCGACCTCACTCCCGTGAGTTTTATTACTTGATGCGACCCGGTATACTTGCCGGTTAGATTTGTGTGTTTTGGGAGAGATTCATTTTTCCACCAAAATACTCATCAGAAGCTTTGCTATGATCTCTATCTTTGCTTTGTCAACTTCTATACCCTTGATTTAAACCTTATACCCAAGAACAATACCCTCTGGTACCATGAAATGACAGTTTTCCCAATTCAAAACTAAGTTTCTTTCTTGGCATCTTTTCAAGACAAGGCTTAGATGATGCAAACAAGTGTCGAAATAGTTTCCAAAGACAGAAAAATCATCCATAAAAACTTCTAAGAACTTTTCTACCATGTTAGAGAATATGAAAAGCATACACCTTTGAAAGGTTGCTGGAGCATTGCACAGTCCAAAGGGCATCGCAAAGACTCCGAATGAGCAAGTGAAGGAGGTCTTTTCTTGGTCCTTGGGATCCACCACTATCTGGTTGTATCCAGAGTATCCGTCCAAGAAGTAGTAATAAGCATGGCCATCGAATCTTTCTAACATCTGATCAATGAAGGGGAGAGGGAAATGGTCCTTCCTTGTGGCATCATTCAACCTTCTATAATCAATGCACATTCTCCACCCAGTCACTATCCTTGTAGGGATGAGTTCATTCCTCTCATTGAAGATGACAGTCATGCCTCCTTTCTTTGGTACCACTTAGACTGGACTCTTCCAAGAGCTATCAGAAATTGGGTATATGATTCCAGCATTCCACAACTTCATCACCTCCTTTTGAACCACTTCTTTCATTGTTGGATTAAGCCTCCTTTGAGGTTGTACCACTGGTCTTAAGTCCTCTTCTAGTAGGATCTTGTGCATGTAAATAGCAGAACTTATACCCTTGATGTCATCAATTGTCCATCCTAGAGCGGTTTTGTGAATCTTCAGCACCTTAATCAGCTTTGCTTCATCTTGCACACTCAAGGAGGAATTGATGATTACTGGAAGGGTGTCTTTCCCACCAAGAAATGCATATTTGAGATGAGGAGGGAAAGGCTTCAGTTATTGCTTTGGCGCCTCCTCTGTCTTTTCTTCAGAAGAAATTTCGGTCACTAGTTCCTCTATGACATCTTCATCTTGATCCTCTTCTATTTCTTCCTCTTATTCTTCATGGCTGCTTGTTTCAAGCACTTCCTCCACCAAGTCTTCTATCATTTCCACCCTCATATGATTTTCTTTCTCAAGGGGATATTGCATTGCTTTAAAGACATTGATAATCATTTGCTCATTATCCACCCTGAGAATCATTTCACCTTTCTCTACATCAATGATGGCTCTTGTTGTGGCTAAGAAGGGTTGCCCCAAGATAATTGAGTTGTGTCCTTCTTCTTCCATGTCTAGGATTACAAAATCAGCAGGAAAGATGAATTCTCCAACCTTCACCAATAAGTTCTCTATAAATCCATTAGGTATCTTGAGTGATCTATCAGCCATTTGGAGTGACATTCTGGTAGGTTTAACTTCCTTTATTGCAAGCCTTTTCATCATGGAAAGAGGCATCAGATTGATGCTGGCACCCAAATCACAGAGAGCTCTTTTCAATGTTATGTTGCCTATGGTCCTTGATATGAGGAAGCTCCCTGTGTCCTTGAGTTTTGGTGGAATTCCTCTTTGAATCATGGTACTACACTCTTGGGTCAGAATCACGGTTTTCTTTTCATTCCAACTTCTCTTCTTGTTAATGAGCTCCTTGAGGAATTTCGCATATAGTAGCATTTGCTCTAATGCCTCAGCAAGTGGAAGGTTGATCTCTAGCTTCTTGAATATTTCCAAGAATTTAGGGAATTGTTGGTCTTTGATTTCTTTGTGCAGCCTTTGAGAGTATGGTAGAGGGGGGACATGAGGCTTCACTTCCTCTTTTAGCTTTGTTGGTTGCTCCTCTAAGACTTGCTTTTCCTTCTGTTCTAAGGGTTACCTGAAACTGTAGGCCGATCTCGGATGAGATCTTCTGTACTGATCGGAGATAACGTGTCCGGCTGGCTGGTGGCGGCCGGAGCTGTTGTGTCCGACTTGTTGGACTGGCTGCACTTCTGATCCTTGGTCACCAGAGGGTGGGGGTACCTGCAAGAGACTCCGATGCTTAAGTTAGCACGGGTATTAAGCAGGTTTTTTGTAGAATCAGAGTATGAGTTATACCTGGGTGCTCCAGTGTATTTATAATGGTTGTAGAGTGACCTTTCTGGAGATAAGATAGTTATCTTATCTTATCTTATCTTTAAGTGAGGTCATCTTATCATCTGGGAACCGCCTTTATCTTTCTAGGCTTTAGCTGCCTTTACATTTGGCTGTGCTCCTTCGTTTGGGCCTACTTGGGCCTCTGTGGCGTTTTGGCCGAGCTCTTTGTGAAGAGGTCGGACATTGACCGAGCTCTTTGAGAAGAGGTCGGATTGTCTGACATGAAGAGGTTGGTCGGCTTGTCGCTAAACATCCCGGGTCGGACAGCTTGACCCAGGGTATGAACAGTGCCCCTGCTTGAGTTCGATCTTTTTGTGAAATCGTGCTTTTCAGAGCTTCGTTCTCTTTGGAAGTCGTGCTCAAGCATATGTCTGGCTTGTTTCTTCATTGATTTGCAATCTTTTGTAGATTTTTTAGAGGTTTGGTACTTCACAGTCCGTCCTCTTTTGAGTGGTAGTGTGGGTTTTCTACCCTTGCTTCAAGTTTGTGTTGACAACTCTCTGCCTTGGCGAAGTTATCCTTGCGGCTTGATATCCGGGCTTTTAGTGACTTGTCTGATGACATTTTAGTGTTCTTTATATAGAACCTGTTTTAGTCTCGGGTGACGTTTGTAGCCCTGTTTGAGATTGTGCCTTCTTTGAGTGGAGTTGTATCCCTTTTAGCTAAGCACATTTGAGCCTTAAGTTGTTTCTCAACCTTTTGGCTTGTTCTTTTTTTGAGATCATTCTTGTGCCTCTTCTTAGATGACGTCGACCTGTACGACTTTGCCCCTGCTTGAGTTTGGACCTTTCCGTAAGATCGTGCTTTCAGAGCTTCGATCTTCTTTGGGGAAGTCGTGCTCAAGCATCTTGACTTTAGTCGATAAGTAGTTTCTCCTTGGGCGAGTTTCGGATTGCCCCTTTTTAGTTTGTTGAGAGGTCTTTTCAGCCTTCTTCCGACTTGCTTGTCTTCACTGCTCGGGCTTTTTATTCATAATCCAACAACTTTTTAGGTAGTGTTCCTGATGAGAAACCTTTTTTATAGTCTGTTTGGATGACTTTTTAGCGCCGTTTTGATTTGTGCTTGCCTTTTAAGTAGTGTCTTTTTTCAAGACTTCGTACCTTTTAGCAAAGCATTCCTGGCCTTCCTTTGGCCTTTTGTGAGATGTCTTTGTCCCCTTTGTGGATCTTTGTAGAGTGTCGGTACTTTGTTGTCTGACCTCTTTTGATCCTTCTGGTTTTGTCCACTTTCTGCTTGGTCGAGGTGGTCCTTGGGGCTAACTTGTTTGACGACTTTTTAGTGTTCTCGTAGAACACTTTTTAGTCATTCTGAACAATTTTGATAGCCTTGTTGTGGAGCCGTGGCTTTTTGGGCGGAGCTATGTCCGTTTTAGCGCACGTTTTTTGTTGGTCCGACTTCTTCTTGTCGGTCCAAGCTGTAGCTTTCGTTGGTCCGACTTGTTCTTGTCGGTCCAAGCTGTAGCTTTCGTTGGTCCAACTTCTTCTTGTCAGTCCAAGCTGTAGCTTTCGTTGGTCCGACTTCTTCTCGTCGGTCCAATCTATAGCTTTAATCGTCTTTGGGCTGACTTCTTCATGTCGGTCGCTTCTAAGTTATTTCTAGTAATCCATTTTTGGTTGGACCTTGGTAGGTCTCTTTTATGAATTACTTTTTATAACTTTTTGTCACGCCGACTCCGTTATGTCGAGCCCTTCTAAGTTATTTTTGTAATCCTCTTTCTTGGACCTTTGTTCAGATCTCTTTCAGGGATTACTTTCATAACTTTTACGCTTTGTAGGGGACCGACTTCGTCATGTCGATCTTGATAAACCTCTATTTCATGGTTTATCTTGTGCTCATTTGAGTGATTTTTATCAACTCTTTACCCACTTATTCATACTATTTGCATGATTTTACATTTGCCTTCCTAATTATGTGCTTTGATTGAAAACATGCTTCTTTGGACTTATAATTTCTAATATTAATCCTCTCTTATCACCATTAGATGTCTTGATATGTGTGTTAAGTGCTTTCAGAGATTACAGGGCAAGAATGGCTCAGAGGATGGAAAGGAAGCATGCAAAAGTGGAAGGAATACAAGAAGCTGGAGAAATTGCTAAGCTGTCCAGCCTGACCTCTTCACACTTAAAAGGCTATAACTTTAGCTACAGAGGTCCAAACGACGCGGTTTTAGTTACGTTGGAAAGCTAACGTTTGGGGCTTCGATTTGATATATAATATGCCATAGTTTCTCTGACACTAGGCGACGCGACCGCGTGCTCCATGCGGACGCATCGCAGTGACGGAAATCAACGTGTTTGAATTCTTCTCCAGCAATTTCTGGGCTGTTTTCGACCCAGTTCTCGACCCAGAAAACACAGATTAGATGCTATAAAGTGGGGAAATGCATCCATTCATAAGGATGCTTTTCACATTCACAATTTTAGGAGTAGATGTAGCTTTTAGAGAGAGAGGTTCTCTCCTCTCTCTTAGGATTAGGATTTAGGATTTCTCTTAGTTTTAGGAGTGGCTCTCAATCCCAGGTTCTTTATTTTTATTTATTTTTCCAATTTAATTTATGAACTCTTCTATGTTACATATAATTTTCTTAATTAATGTTATTTGAGGTATTTCAGATTTAAGATTGCTTTGCTCTGTTTAAGATTGCTTTCAATTTAATTTAGATATTTTTTTCTCCCTTTTGGCTTTGGTCAAGTGATTGGTAATACTTGAGTTATCAAACTCAGCAAGTGATTGAAATTGGCAGATTCTGCTTGAGCTAGGATTGCTCTAAGGCTAGTCTCTCCACAGGAGTTGACTAGGACTTGAGAATCAAGCCAATCAATCCACTCAACCTTCCTTTGCTTAGTAAAGGCTGACCAAGTGGGATTAAAACCCAATTCTCTTCACACTTGATAAGGATAACTAGGATAGGAATTCCAATTCTTATACCTTGCCAAGAGATTTTATTATTATTATTTTATTTTACTTGTCATATAACATATTCCCTCCTTACTTCCAAAACCCCAATTTACAAACTCATAACCAATAATAAGAACATACGTCCCTGCAATTCCTTGAGAAGATGACCCGAGGTTTAAATACTCGGTTATCAATTTTAAAGGGGTTTGTTACTTATGACAACCAAAACGTTTGTACGAAGGGATTTTTGTTGGTTTAGAAACTATATCTACAACGCGACTGTTTTTATGAAATTCTTTACTGGCAAAAATCCTAACGTCAAAATGGCGCCATTGCCGGGGAATTGCAAACGTGTGCCTTATTATTGGTTATTGTAAATATTTAAAAAAATAAAAAAAATTTCAGATTTTTATTTTAAAACTTTTATCTTATCTTATCTTATTTTTCAAAATTTAATTTTTTTTTTAAAAATCATCTCTTTTTCAAAATATTTTCTTTTTAGTTTTTGTTTTTATTTTCTCTCACTACTATGAACTTTCACCCCTTTGACTATGAGTCTGGTTACAATTATGTTGCAGGAAGAAGAAATTACAATGAGAACAGGCATCAAGGTTGGAACAATCAAAGATGGGAGGAGCCACAAGGATTTGATCAACCCTCATGGCAACAACCACCTCCAATGGACTATTAACAACCACCACCATATGCCTATGAACCCTTTCCTCAACATGACTTTGGACCACCATACTCACAAGCCCCTTTCCACCATTCACCTCCATATGACCCTAACCCACATCCACCATACCAACCACCTTATGAGCCAAATGAACCATACACAGAACCACCACCTTTCCAACACAACTACTCTCATAAACCACCACCTCAATATTCACCATATCCATATCATTATCAAGATGAACCACCTTCCTATTATGAACCCTCTCTCCCAACCAATGAATCCTCACATCCACCCCAACCTCCAATGGATGACAGACTTCGTGTTATTCTTCAAGGGCAAGAAAGGATGAATAAGAGTGTGCAAAATTTCACCGCCGCCTTCGGCGAGTTAGTAAATATAATAGCTTCCCAATATCTGAGCACTCAAAGAACTCCCATGGCTACATGTGGAGAATCAAAAGAAGAGCAAAGCATGAAGGAAACACTAAAAACTTCGGTGGACAATGAGAAACATGGCTTTGTATTGGAACAAGTGGAGGAAGCCATAATAGTTGCAGAAGAAGAAATGGTTGTAGACTTAGGAGATGCTGAACCTCCATGGGAAAGTCAAGACATAGAATCTCCTTTCAAGACAGTTGCATTTGATGTTGAGGAGGGTGCACAACCTCCAAGGCATATCACAATTAAAGACTTGGAAGAGGTTGATCAAGAGATGGAGATTTAAGAAGAAAAAGCACAACCTCCCATGCCCTTGGAAAGCAATGAAGAGGAGATTGAATTGGAAGAAAGCTACCAAGAGGAAGAGGTTGAAATTGAAGAAGCTTGCAAAGAGGTGGTAATTATCAGAGAAGAGCACAAGGGAGTGGAGCTTGCAATTTCATTAAAAATACCTCCCCCTAAGTTGCCATCATCCTTCACAACATTCAAGTGGGTAAAATTCATATCCCTTAGCTTTCTAATTCCACTTGAATATGGGTTACCGGAGACGGATGGTCAACTTAGAATTCTTTGTGGCATTAAGAGTAAGAGGAAGATGGTCAGTGGTAAGAATTGTCACACAAGGTTCAACATGATTGCATACTCAAAGTTTAAATGCAAAGGTTGGTGTAAAGCTCAACTGAATGGGTCTAGAAAGTTGGTTGGCCACTTTAGTGAGAATTCAGATTGCTTGCCACCCGGATGGAATCATGATGATCAACAAGAAGATGGGTGCAAAAGCAAGGTTTGGGATCCTGGAATCTGTTCTGACATCCAACACCCCGGGAGCCTAAGAATCTGTTTGAAGCTTCTCAAAGGCTTTACGTGCCTAGTTTGGGATCCCGGAGGCCATTGGAATCACAAACATTGGTGGAGATTCCTGGATGAGTTCAAGCACAAACCACCATAACAGGAAGCTCACCAAATGTCTAACTTAAGGACTTTAACTAAAAGTGCTAGGTGGGAGACAACCCACCATGGTATAATCGTTCCTTTTTAATTTTTATTTAGTTTTATTTATTTTCGAGTTTTATTTTATTTTTATTGAACCTGGAGGTTTGCATAACATTCATATTAGCATTGCATTCTGCATACTGCAATATTAAAAAAAAAAAACAACAACACGCACGCGACGCGGCAGCGTCGCTGACACGTCCGCGTCACTAGTGCGTTGGGGAGAAAAGAATTGAACAGAGAGTCACGCGAAAGCGTGGCTAGAGGTGCGCCTTTAGCATAATTTGACCCCACGCGACCGCGTCATGTGGGAACTTTGGCCTCCCACGCGACCGCGTCACCCACGCGGCCGCGTGCCATGAAAATCGACGTAACAAGGGTGTATGGCCGAAAGTTGAGCTGGAATTGGGCTGGACTCGTGCTGGAAGCCCAAGCCCTCCGACGCGAACGCATGCCCCACGTGGCCGCGTCGTTTTCCAAAATTGGCCATCCACGCGATCGCGTCACCCAAAAATTTGGCAAAATAAGATTTTGAACAGAGGGTTGTGCGAGCGCGAGGCTGCCCTCGTGCCAGCAGCACAAAACGTGTCACGCGACCGCGTGACCAATGCGACCGCGTCATTCAGTTTAAGCGCAAGTCGCGCGACCGCGTGCCTCATGCGACCGCGTCGCTTGCGCCGCGCAGCTTATCTAAATTAGCCAAAAATATCTTATCTTTTCTTCCCCAAATCCTAATTTCTTTCTTCTTCTCTCTTCTTTCTTCTTTCTTTCTCTCCTTCTTTCCCTCTACTCTTCTATCCTTTTAATTTAATGCATTTATTTGTTCTTTCTTTTTTCTTTTTCAATTCTTTTTCATGCATTTTTATGTTGGTGTTGGAGTTTTATTTGGATAAGTGCCTTAATTTATTTGAGCAGGTGGCTATTCTGAGGAGAGATTTGACAATTGACAGTTATTAATGGCTCTCATATACATTTGGATTACATTATTTTCATCCCTATTTTAACTTGCACACCCAGTATTTGTGAAAAAGCTTTTATGGTATTTTAAATCTTATTTTATTTTACTCTTTCACTTGCATGCCTCTTTTTCACAACACTTGTGCTCCACATGTATTTGGGATTATCATTCACAATTGTCATCATTACACATGCTCTTTAATTTAGCACATTTATTACTTGATGCTTGAGCTATGCTTCTCATGCCTATTATTTGCATGTTTTTATCCTCTTGCATCTTATTATTTTGAATTTCCCCTTTTTGATCTTTATTGTTGTCTTTCTTACATGTTGTAACTACCATGTAGTTGGGCTATCATCTTTCCTTTGGCATTCCTTATCACTTGGAATTTCCTCCCTTCCAGTCTTAGTTTTCTATATTTTACACTCTTCCTTTTTTCTTCTTCCTTAGGCATGGGTACCAAGAAAGAAAAAGAGAAGGCCACTGACAAGACACCAGCAAGGAAAGGAACCAAGAGATCTCTAATTAAGGCACCTCCATCTACAAGCGTCAGTTGGAGCAACCCGTCCACCTGCACATCTCAGCATACACCGAGGACGGTGCAATCTTTAAGTGTGGGGAGGTCGATACCGATCTCTATGGGTTAGTTACTCCTCTATCTCAACACCAATGATTTATTTTCCTTATTCATTATTACATTTGCATGTTTGATTGCATATTTGTTTAATTTTTTGCATATTTTACCACTTGGTTAAAGTAATATTTTATTTTTCAAGAAACCTTTTAGAGCATTTCACTAATTTGAATAAAATTTAATGTTACACTTGTTTGAAGAAATATTATACTGGAACATGGTTTAGAACTCGAACACACAAAACCTGTGAGATTTTTGAGCCTATTTGAATTGGTTGTATTTTATCAACCAAAGTTCTGTTTTAGTGTGTATTTTTCTCTCTAAAATTGTGATCTTTGTCTTGCTTAATTCTATATTTCCAGTGTTTGATGTATACATGCACTTATATGATTGAGGCCTTTGTTTCACTGAGCTTACATATCCATATGGCCTTACCTTTCATTATCCTTTGCAAACCAATTTGAGCCTATTTTACCCCTTTGTTCTTTACTTTAGCACATCATTAACTCTAAGCGGAAAACAATATTGTCCTTAATTTGAATCCTTGGTTAGCTTAGACTAGTGAGAGTGCTCATGAATTAAGTATGGGCAAAAGTGGGTTTGGAAATATTTGGTTTAAGAATTGGGTGTTATATATATCTTTATGAAAATGTGAAAGAAATGTTTAGGACATGTTCATGCGTTCAATAATTTAATCATATGCATTGAGAAAAACAAAAGAAAATATATATATATATATATATATATATATATATATATATATATATATATATATATATATATATATATATAAAGAAGAAAAAGAGAAAAAGAAAAGAAAAAGAGAAATTAAGCAAAAAGGGGACAAAATGCCCCAAAGTAAGTGAAAGCAATGCATATGTACTGTACTTGAAATTAGAATGCATGAATATGTGGAAAACATGGTTAATAGATAATTAGATATTATATTATGATTACATGGATTGTCTAAAGTTAAGTGGTAAGTTTAAGTTAATTAAGGATTCAAATTTTAGTCCACTTGGCCAAATACAATCCTACCTTGACCCTAACCCCATTACAACCCTTAAAAGACCTCTTGATATGTGTATTTGTGCATTACATTTTTGTTGATTGGTAGAAGAAAATCAAGCCTTAGAAAGTAAGGTTAGTAGATAATTGAGAGAATCGAACCTTAAACACTTGAATGATTAGAGTGTATACACTACCAGTGAGGGTTCGATGCTCAATCCCTTGTTCCCTGCTTTCATGAGCTATTTTCTCCTTGCAAGTCTATTTGTACTTCATTTTTATGATTTGAATTAGTGAAATCCAATTCATATTTCTTATTGAAGGATTTGTTTACTTTTAACCAAGTAGGTAGAAACATTCTGCATATAGTTGCATTTATACAGATAGGTTGCATTTCATACATTCTATCATTCCTCTTCACCTTTATAGTTTCTCTTGAACTTAGCATGAGGACATGCTATTGTTAAAGTGTGAGGAGGTTGATAAACCTCTATTTCATGGTTTATCTTGTGCTCATTTGAGTGGTTTTTGTCAACTCTTTACCCACTTATTCATACTATTTGCATAGTTTTACATTTGCCTTCCGAATTATGTGCTTTGATTGAAAACATGCTTCTTTGGACTTATAATTTCTAATATTAATCCTTTCTTATCACCATTAGATGCCTTGATATGTGTGTTAAAGTGCTTTCAGAGATTACAGGACAGGAATGACTCAGAGGATGGAAAGAAAGCATGCAAAAGTGGAAGGAATACAAGAAGCTGGAGAAATTGCTAAGCTGTCCAGCCTGACCTCTTCGCACTCAAATAGCTATAACTTTAGCTACAGAGGTCCAAACGACGCGGTTCTAGTTGTGTTGGAAAGCTAACGTTCGGAGCTTCGATTTGATGTATAATATAGCATAGTTGCTCTGACGCTAGGCGACACGACCGCGTGCTCCATGCGGACACGTCGCAGTGACAGAAAAATCAGCGTGTTTGAATTCTTCTCCAGCGATTTCTGGGCTGTTTTCGACCCAGTTCTCGACCCAGAAAACACAGATTAGAGGCTATAAAGTGGGGGAATGCATCCATTCATAAGGATGCTTTTCACATTCATAATTTTAGGAGTAGATGTAGTTTTTAGAGAGAGAGGTTCTCTCCTCTCTTTTAGGATTATGATTTAGGATTTCTCTTAGTTTTAGGAGTGGCTCTCAATCTCAGGTTCTTTATTTTTATTTATTTTTCCAATTTAATTTATGAACTCTTCCATGTTACATATAATTTTCTTAATTAATGTTATTTGAGGTATTTCGGATTTAAGATTGCTTTGCTCTGTTTAAGATTGCTTTCAATTTAATTTAGATATTTTTTTCTCCCTTTTGGCTTTGGTCAAGTGATTGGTAATACTTGAGTTATCAAACTCAGCAAGTGATTGAAATTGGCAGATTCTGCTTGAGCTAGGATTGCTCTAAGGCTAGTCTCTCCACAGGAGTTGACTAGGACTTGAGAATCAAGCCAATCAGTCCACTCAACCTTCCTTTGCTTAGTAAAGGCTGACCAAGTGGGACTAAAACCCAATTCTCTTCACACCTGATAATGATAACTAGGATAGGAATTTTAATTCTTATACCTTGCCAAGAGATTTTATTATTATTATTTTATTTTACTTGTCATATAACATATTCCCTCCTTACTTCCAAAACCCCAATTTTCAAACTCATAACCAATAATAAGAACATACCTCACTGCAATTCCTTGAAAAGACGACCCGAGGTTTAAATACTCGGTTATCAATTTTAAAGGGGTTTGTTACTTGTGACAACCAAAACGTTTGTATGAAGGGATTTTTGTTGGTTTAGAAACTATATCTACAACGCGACTGTTTTTATGAAATTCTTTACTGGCAAAAATCCTAACGTCAGATCTCTTCTAAGTTATTTTTGTAATCCTCTTTCTTGGACCTTGTTCAGGTCTCTTTCAGGGATTACTTTTATAACTTTTTTTGTAGGAGACCGACTTCGTCATGTCGATCTCTTCTAAGTTACTTTTTGTAATCCTCTTTTTTGGACCTTGTTCAGGTCTCTTTCAGGGATTACTTTTATAACTTTTATGTTTTGGGCCGACTTTGTCATGTCGAGCCTTTCTAAGTTAAAGTAATCCTCTTTTATAGGGTTGCCCAGACCTCTTTCAAGGGTTTACTTATAACTTGGGTTGACTTGGTCCGACTTCTTAACGTCGGCCAATCTTTAAGTTACTATTTAGCAATCCATTAAGACCTCGTCAGGTCCTTTCTCCGAATCACTTTCGATAACTTCTTGCATTATTCTGTTTTCATCTTTGCTGATTTGTAGAAATTGGGTTTGATCCCCGTTTGGTCGACCTTTTGATGAATTTGGTTTTCATCTTTGTTGGTCTTTATCGTGATCGTGCAGTGAATTTGATTTTCACTTTCTGCCGATCTGTAGCTTTATAATCGGGCGATGAATTCTGCTTTCACTTTTTTGCCGACCTTGTCGAAATCGGGCGATGAACTCTGGTTTCATCTTTGCCGACTTTTATCATGATCGGACGGTGAATTTAGTTTTCACCCCACTGACCTTGTCGTGATCCGGCAGTGAAATTTGCGTTTCAGATTAATGCGTCTTGGTATAGCAGTGAATTTTGTTTTCACTTTGTCGACCTTTGTTGAAATCAAACGATGAATTCGGTTTTCATCGTGGTCGGGCGGTGAAGTTGGTTTCAACCTTGCCGACTTTGTCGTGATCGGGCGGTGAATTTGGTGTTTCACCTTGCCGACCTGCCGTAGTCGGGCGTCTTGGTAGGAAACTTTTTAGGGAATCTGCAATCTTTTAAATAATAAAATGAAGATAAGAGTATGTACATGTTAGTACTTACCTTTCTAGGTCGGGCAATCTTTTTGGATCTCGGCCTGGCGCCCTTTTTAGATTGCAGGCATGCCATGACCTTGGTAGCTCTTGCCCCTCGAGGTTGGACACTTTGTAGCAACCTTTTCCAATTCTTCTGAACAATTTGGTATGGTCCTTTTCAGTTGGCTGCTAGCTTCTATTCTCCTGACCAACCTATTCTGATGTCATTACAGATTAGAATGAGATCGTTATTGCTAGATTACCTTCGATTGTATCTTGAGGCCATTTGACGTTTTAACACCTCTTCCTTGATCCGAGCTCTTTCTCGGGTTTCTGGAAGTAGGTCGAGTTCTTCCTTTTGAAGTTGGGAGTTGGCCTCTTCACTGTAGTGGATCACTCTGGGCGATCCTTCTTTGACCTCTACTGAGATCATTGCCTCCATTTCGTAAGCTAATCGGAAGGGTGATTCCTTTGTAGTGGAGTATGGGGTCGTCCGATATGCCCATAGAACTTGTGGGAGCTCTTCAGGTGGGGCTATAGGGAAGTTGGCATGCTTTTGATGTAAGGCTTTGACTTTGTATTTGCTCTGAAGAACTTTGGTTCTTTCTGCAAAAAGTTTGCATCTTTGATTGTTTGTTGTTACTTTTCTTTTGTCATTTGCCTTTGAGAAGAATGTGTGCTTTGCTTAGGGTTTGGTTGCTGTTCCTGTTTCTTTTCATCGTTGCCTGAATCCTTTTGTACAAAAGTTCTAGCTTTTGTTTTGACCTTTTGTTTGAGAGGTGTTCGGACTGTTTGGGTATAGATTGTCGACTTCTTTTTTCTGAGTTCTTGCCCTGTTATTGCCTCCAAAGGGTGCCCCTGGAATTTCGTGTGAGTCCTGGGGTTTCCCTTTTACTACCACGTCTGTCACTTGATATTTTGCTGTTATTGTCCAAGTTGTTTCCTTATTTGCCCGAGTTGTTTGGTAGTAATCCCATAGTCGACCTATGTCTTTGAGATGTCTACTAAGATCCCGGACAGCATGTCTAATTAGCTGAATTTCATAGTTTTAATGCGTGTTACTGTGGCTGACCCTGAGTACATTCCTTATACCGCCTTCGAGATCGACTTGTTGTGGTCTTGTAATGTAGCTTGGATGAGGCTTCTGTTATTGCCCCCTGGTTTGGTGTTGGCTAGGTTTGAAAATGCATCAGCTCGGGCATTCTATGTGTCGGACTTCATTTTCCCAAATTTTGTCCGAGTTGTTGGTGCTGGCTGGTTCTGAAAATGCATCAGCTCGGGCATTCTATGTATCGGACTTCATTTTCCCCGATTTGTCCGAGCTATTTTCTGTTTTTATCCAGGGTCCCCCGAATTGTCTGAGATGTTCTCTAATTTTGTCCAGGGTCCCCCGAATTATCCGTGCTGTCATCTGTAGGATTCTTCCAGCTAAGTTTGTTTTCTGTAGGATGCCTTTTATGGGCTGGTTGGTCCGAACTCTGATAGTGTGAGCTTGAAAGTATGGGTGGAGTCGTTGAGAGATGAGTACGAGGGCGTAGGTAAACTTTTTCTATCTTTTGATAGTTTAGTTCGGCCCCTTGTAGAGCTTTGCTGATAAAGTAGATGGGTTGTTGCCCACTTTCGTCTTCTCTGACTAGTGCTGAGACTGTTGCCCGACTTCCTACTGCGAGGTATAATATGAGTTCTTCACTTTCCCGAGGTCTGGTGAGAATGGGTGGTTGCCCCAAGAATTTTTGAAATCTCAGAAGGCTTGTTCGTATTCCGTTGTCCTTTTCAAACCTCTCTCCCTTCCTTAATATACCTCTTTGAGGTGTCTTTTGCAAGATGATTTGGAGATCGAACCTCCTGCGAATCCTCCATTTATCATATGAACACGTCTCTTAGGGGGGTGAGGTAGACGTTCAACTTGTCTGACCTCTTTGGTGTGAGGTGGATGTTCTACTCGTCCGACCTCTTCGGTGTGTGGTGGACCTTCAACTCGCTCGACCTCTTTGGTGTGAGGTGGACCTTCAACTCGTCCGACCTCTTTGTTGTGAGGTGGACCTTGAACTCGCCCGACCTCTTTGGTGTGAGGTGGACCTTCAGCTCGTCCGACCTCTTTGTTGTGAGGTGGACCTTCAACACGTCCGACCTCTTTGTTGTAAGGTAGACCTTGAACTCGCCCGACCTCTTTCTTGTGAGGTGGACCTTCAACATGTCCGACCTCTTTGTTGTGATGTGGACCTTGAACTCGCCCGACCTCTTTGGTGTGAGGTGGACCTTCAACTCGTCTGACCTCTTTGTTGTGAGTTGGACCTTCAACTCGTCCGACCTCTTTGTTGTGAGGTGGACCTTGAACTCGCCCGACTTCTTTGGTGTGAGGTGGACCTTCAACTCGTCCGACCTCTTTGTTGTGAGGTGGACCTTCAACTCGCCCGACCTCTTTGGTGTGAGGTGGACCTTCAACTCGTCCGACCTCTTTGTTATGAGGTGGACCTTTAACTCGTCCGACCTCTTTGTTGTGAGGTGGATCTTCAACGCGTCCGACCTCTTTCTCCTTGTTGCTTTTGATTGGGCGAGGTGGTGAGATCTTCTCAGTATTGCGTATTCCTCGTTATCCACAAGAGATAGGTTTCTCAGTGGGTTGGTCTTTTTTCTTCCTGGACTCTTTATCCTTGTCCCATAGTGGGTTAGGAGAATCTGGTTTTTGAGCTATCTCCCAATCGGGAGTTCTCCTCCATATTGATATAGTTTTCTGCCCTTTCTTGAACCTTGTTTAGAGATGTTGGGTACTTCTTGGATATTGAGTGGCGGAAAAGTCCTTCTCTGAGGCCATTGATGAGTCCCATGCTGGCCGCTTCTGTTGGAAGACTTTGTATGTCAAGGCATGCTTTGTTGAATCTTTCCTTGTAGTTGTGGAGACTTTTCCGATCTCCTTGCTTGATTTCTAATAGACTTGGGGCGTGCTTGGCTTTGTCCTTCTGGATGGAGAATAACGGATTGCATCTGAGGCCTCTGTGAGATACATCCTGCTTCTGAAATTGCTAAGATGATGGCTTGGATCCGATGTGCCGTCGTACGAAGTCATGTCGGGAGCTTTGAAGTCCTTTGGGACTTTAGCTTTCATGATCTCCTTGGTGAAGGGAACTTTGTCCTTGTGGGAGTCGTCATCGTGACTGGGTTGAATGGTTTTGGCTTTGAGATCAGCCTCGAGCTTTAGGAGCTTGTCCTCTAGCTCTCGTCGTCGCCTAGTTTCTCTCCGGAGGTTTCTCTCAGCTTCTTGTTCCAGCTGTTTAAGGCGATTTTGTTGCTCACGGATAGCTTCCAAAATTTCTGTTTTTGGGGGTTGCTTATCTCTCCCGTTTTGAGGTGTGTCTTTGGAGGTGGCATCCGTGTTTTTTTGTTGGCGTTCTGTGCACCAAACCAGAGTTGTGATCGTTGTCACGGTCGTTTGCCATGGTGATGGGATGACTTCCAGGTTCCCCGGCAACGGCGCCAATGTTCCAAGGGTTACCTGAAACTGTAGGCCGATCTCGGATGAGATCTTCTGTTCTGATCGGAGATAACGTGTCCGGCTGGCTGGTGGCGGCCGGAGCTGTTGTGTCCGACTTGTTAGACTGGCTGCACTTCTGATCCTTGGTCACCGGAGGGTGGGGGGTACCTGCAAGAGACTCCGATGCTTAAGTTAGCACGGGTATTAAGCATGTTTTTTGTAGAATCAGAGTATGAGTTATACCTAGGTGCTCCAATGTATTTATAATGGTTGTAGAGTGATCTTTCTGGAGATAAGATAGTTATCTTATCTTATCTTATCTTTAAGTGAGGTCATCTTATCTTCTGGGAACCGCCTTTATCTTTCTAGGCTTTAGCTGCCTTTACATTGGGCTGTGCTCCTTCGTTTGGGCCTACTTGGGCCTCTATGGCGTTTTGGCCGAGCTCTTTGTAAAGAGGTCGGACATTGACCGAGCTCTTTGAGAAGAGGTCGGATAGTCTGACCTGAAGAGATCGGTCGGCTTGTCGCTAAACATCCCGGGTCGGACAGCTTGACCCAGGGTATGAACACCTTCTTTGAAGCTTCTGGTTCTTCCTTCTTCTTGGATTCTATTTGGTCATTCTTTTCATCCTTTGTTCCTTTCTTGTTGTCAACTGTATCATTCTTCAATGTCTTGCCACTTCTAAGTTGGATAGCCTTGCATTCCTTCTTGGGGTTGGGAATGGTATCAATAGGGAAGGCATTGGTTGCCCTCTCAGTTGGCTGCTTAGACAATTACCCAATTTGCCTTTCCAGATTCCTCATGGAAGCTTCATAACTCTTATTGGCCAGTTCTTGATTCTTCATCAATTTCTCCATCATCATCTCTAAGTTGGAGATTCTTTGGGATTCTTGTTGTGGTTGTAGTTGAGTGTGGAATGTTGATGGTTGGTGGAAGTTATTCTGGTTAGTTGATGGGTTATTTGGTGGATAGAAGGTGGATGTAGGGTGATTGTTTTGAGGTTTTCTATATGAGTTTTGGTTAGTAGGTTGGTGGCTTTGGTGGTTTTTGTTGCAGAAGTTGTTTGAATTGAAATTTCTCTACCATAAATTCTGGTTTTCTCCCCATTTCAGGTTGGGGTGGTTCCTCCATGAAGGGTTGTAAGTGTCCCCATGAAATTCATTTTGTCCAGAACCTTGGTTGTGCATATATTGAATTTGTTCATGCTGCTGTTCACCATTGTATGCTTCATAGCTCTCCTCATTTGGCCCCCACACAACTGGAGGTTAGTTAGTTGTGCTCACTACAGCAAGTTGCAATCCATCTATCCTCTTTAATATCATCTCCATTTGTTGTTGAAGTTGCTGATGCATGAGCTTGTTCTGAGCCAAGATTGCATCAACACGTTCAAGTTCATAAATGCCTCTTTTGGGAGCTACGTATTTTTCAGAGGAATAGAAGTATTCATTGTTGGCAACCATGTCTATGAGGTCATGTGCTTCTTGTGTAGTCTTCAACATTTGCAATGACCCTTCTAAAGAGTAGTCCAAGGCCTTTCTTGCCTTCACGCATAGACCTTCATAGAAGTTTTGGAGCTTAACCCACTCACTAAACATGTCTTCAGGGCATCTTCTGATTAAGGCTTTGTACCTTTCCCAAGCTTTATATAATGACTCTCCCTCTAGTTGTCTGAAGGTTTGCACATCCGTTTTGAGCTTAATGACTCTTTGAGGGGGTAGAATTTGGCTAGGAACTTGCTAACCAAATCCTCCCAGTTGGTGATACTTTCTTTTGGGAAAGTTTCTAGCCAATGAGAGGCTTTGTCCCTGAGAGAAAATGGGAACAAGAACAGCTTGTAAATGTCAGGATGCACTCCATTGGTCTTGACTGTGTCACAGATTCTTAAGAAAACAGAGTGATGTTAATTTGGATCTTCAGCAGCACTTCCTCCATATTGGCAGTTGTTTTGAACTAGAGTGATGAGTTGTGGTTTGAGCTCAAAATTGTGGCTATGGACATTGGGAGTAAGGATATTGCTCCCACAATTTCTTGGGTTAGGGATGGTGTAAGAAGCTAGCACTCTCCTTGGATGCTGGCCATTGTTGTTGACCACATCCTCAGGTGGATTATGGAGGTTGTCCTCCATCTCTTGGTCTTCCTCTTCTAAATCTTCCTCTCCAATTACTCCCTTCCCTCTTGCTTCTCTTCTTAGTCTCAAGAAGGTTCTCTCTAGTTCAGAATAAAAGGAGGTGGATGCACCTCTTCTTCCCCCTGGCATACACAAACACAAAAAAGCTAAAAGCAAAACAGAACACTCTATTCCTAGTGTAGTGTTAGAGTTAGTAGAAACAAAGTTTCAAAAAATTAGTAGGCTTTAAAGAAAATAAAGAAAATGCTTAATCGAGACTATCATCGACTTAGTCATTGTCAATCTATATCAATCACCGGCAACGGTGCCAAAAACTTGACGGACGGGAAATCGCATCTGCACAAACTACCGGCAAGTATACCAGGTCGTATCAAGTAGTAAAACTCACAAGAGTGAGGTCGATCCCACATGGATTGATGGATCAAGCAATTTTAGTTGGGTGATGAGTTTAGTCAAGCTAATTTTGAAAGAAGTTTGGTGAAATTGATCTAATAGAATATAAATTGTAAGAAAATAAATGCTGGAAGGTAAAGAACAGAAACTTAAATGGCATAAAAAGTAAAGGACTAGAGAAATAAATGCTTTAAAGTAAATGACAAGAACGTAAATGGCGGGAAATGTAAAGTGCTGAAACTTAAAGAGTAAGAAATGTAAATGACTTGAATCTCAAATTGCAAGAAAGTAAAGCACAAATGTAAATGGCAATTGAAACGTAAAGTGCATGAAAACTAAAGGGGTCTTGGGTGCTGGGAAAAACTAAGAAAGCAGTAAATAATTGCAATTAAAGTAAATTCAAGGTAATCTAAATTGAGGAAAATCAAAGAGAAGGATTCATTAGGGATTGGAGATATCATAATCCATCATGAATCAAATGGGTCTCAACTTCTTTCTCAATCATATGAGTAGATCTATAGCGGATTATAATTGATTGGATCCCAATTTCTTGGCAATCCAATCTCTCTAACCACAATCAATCTTGTCAATTCCTTGATCTAATTTTCATGAGAAGAGGTTAAGAACATTCTTTTATCCATGAGCCACACAAACTCTCAAGACCCCAATTCCTCCCGAATAGTGTTAGTTAAGAGAATTGTGAAGGATAGAGCTCCAATTCAAATGCTCATGATTCCCCTTCCGAGGTTCACACAAGCATTCAATTGACTCAAACCCCCTTCCGGAGTGAGTAAATCTCAATAAGCATAGAAGATATCCTATAGCTACCCAAGCAGATTGAGAAGAAGAATTTCATTTATTCATTAGGATTACAATAGAGCTCTTCCCACTAATGAAATGGGGGTTTAGTTCATCATTGCTCAATCAAAATCAAAAGGAAAAGAAAGTACCTAAATCTAAAAGGAAAGTACAAAGAAAATGATTCTCAGGGTTTCCTAATTAGGGTCCCTGCTTCCCAGCCTTTTTTTCTAACTCAAAATTTGTCCTATTTATACACTTTCTCAATCAATCTTCAAGTCTTTGGATGTGGGCTTTGGCCTTTGTTGAAGCAAGTTAGGAGTGACTTTTAGTGACGTTGGCATGGGCATTAGTTAACTAACGTTCACAAGCTTGCATGGGTGCCATTGAATTGAAGTTGGTGCTAGCGTTAGTGGCAACATTGGTGGACCAAATGGTACCACAAACATTGCATGCAAAAGCCTCTTTGAACGTTGCCACTAATGTTGGGCTCAACGTTGGTGGCACCAACGTTCGCTTGGTCACGCATGCGTGTCGCCCATGCGTACGCGTCAAAGCTGGTTTTTTGCTATTTTGCGCGTGTGCGTCGCCCATTCATGTGCGAGACTCGCCATTTTTGCACTTTCACGCGTACGCATCAGTTACGCATATGTATCGCATCAAAATTTTCCAACTCTAACTTGAAACTTTATCGACCGCATTGGTGGTAACATTGGTCTCACCAACATTCCCACCAATGCTGGGCACCATTCTTTGTTGCAACGTTGCCAGCAACGTTGGTGAGCCACTCTTGGGCCACCAACGTTGCATGCTAAGCTTTGGTGCGTTGGTGGCAACGTTGCTAGCAACGTTGGTGAGCCATTTTGGGCCACCAACATTACTTCTCATGCTTGGAATGTTTGTGGCAATGTTGGTGAGCCAAACTAGGCCACCAACGTTGCTCAACCTCCTCCTTAAGCCAACGTTTGTGGTAATGTTGATGAGCCAAACTAGGCCACCAATGTTGCTCACTCCTTCTCAAGCCAACGTTTGTGGCAACATTGGCAAGCTAAACTAGGCCACCAACGTTGCTCAACCTTCTCTTTAAGCCAACCTTTGTGGCAGCATTGGTGAGCCAAACTAGGCCACCAACGTTGCTTGCTTGCTTCTTCACAATGTTTGTGGCAACGTTGGTGAGCCAAACTACCACCAATGTTGCCTTCTGTGCTTCTTCCTTGCCTTTTCTCTACTTCTCCTCACCTATCATCAACCAAAAAAATGCATCAAAGCCTTGCCATAATCACAAGATTTTGCATCATTCATAGCATTCAAGTAAATCTTGCATAAATCTCATGAAAATGCACATAATTATCCAAGTTTGATTAAATCAAGATATGCATGAAATTCTCATCCAAAGCTTACTTATTTCCTAAGAAAGTGCATGAAACCAAATGAAAACTAATGAAAAAGGCTTGTGAAACTATCCTAAGATGCCCAGGCATCAGTTTAGTGTTGAGAAATTGTGTAATTTTGGTGTTTAGGACTGAATTAGCTTCGTGGACTTGCCGGGTCTTGTTCCAATTTTGTGTTGGTAAGGTGAGACAATCTTAACCCTTGTCAAATTATCAAATTTATGAACCCTAAGATAATTCTAGTGTTGATGTATGAAAATTTAGATTGAATTGTGTACTTGGAAATAATTTAGTGATATTGGAGGCAAATTGGCAAGGTGGGAGCTTTAGCATGAATTTTGGGACTGTGGATATTTGTTAACGGTGGATGCTTAGGTGTTCCGGGTTTAACAGAAAATCAGCCAAGGTATGGTTTCGGTTTTTCGTATCTAAAATATAATGTATTGTGAAAAATTATGCTAGTGACCCTAAGATAGGATTTGAATTGTGATGTGATTGTTGGTTGAGAATGATTATTATGTATGTGGTTAATGGCCTTGGAGATTGCGAATGATGTTCTTATTGGTGAAGTATATAATGTGTATGTGATATTGATTGGTATGTTTAATGGTTGATTAAGTTGAGTATTGTTGGAACTTGAAGTATTGAATATTGTTGAATTTGAAATATTGATATTGAGGTTGATGAAACTGGGGAATTGGTAGGTTGCGGATTGAATAAGGAAGTTGAACATATGTGTGGGGAAATATTTAATATTGTCTTGATGAGGTTTGGGTTGGTTTTAAAAGGTTGGCACTGGTATGTTTTGAAAATGGAGGTTTTGAAAGGTTTTATGAAAACTATGATTCTGACCTTACTTTGGCGGAGCATAACCTGATTTTTGGACCTTCAATTTTTATCAAACTTTTTTAGAAAGAACATTTGGTCCGAGATGTTTACACTGTTCAAAGAACAGAGGAAAAATATTTTAAAACGAGAAAGTTATGCACATTCAAAGTTTGGTGTGCAAAAATTGAGATGTCAGGACTTAGCAGCTTTTTAAGGATTCTGCTAAGCCCGCATACGCGAGATACACGCGTGACGCGACCAGTTGTTGCTGCCTCAAGGACTCGCGTGTGATACAAGGAAAATCGTCGGTTAGGAATTTCACAAAAATAATCACGTTACAAGTATAGATCCAAACCGACAAACAACCCTCAATCAAAGTTTAATTTGTTTGTCACAAGTACAAATCCAATAAAAACTGAGAGTATTTAAACCTCGGGTCATGTCTCAAGGAATTGTAGGGAAGTGTGCATATTATTGATTATGGAAAAGTATTTTTGGGGTTTTGAATGATAGACAAGAAATGTAAATAACAAGAAAATAAGCTAACAACTAAGAAAGGTCTTAGCAAGAGGTAAGAATTGGAATTCCTATCCTCATTATCATCCTCAATTGTGATGGTAATTGTCTTTTGCTCTTACTTAGTTATCCTCTAACAATTGAAGGAAAGTCAAGTGAGTAAAGTCAACTCTAGTCCACAAGTACTAATCAAAGACTAGCTTTAGTGGAAGTCAAGCCAACTAGCAATCCTCAATCACCAATCAACAAAAGAATTTGACAACTCAAGAGTTTCCAATCACTCAACCCAAGCCAAGAATACAAAATTCTACTCTAAAATCCAACCAAGCATTTTATCAAACAATTGGAAGGCGTAAAAGAAAAGCATAGTAAATTAGCAAGAAAAATAAAATCTAAAACTACCAAATGCAAGATAACAGTAATAGCAACTCAATTAAACATCAATAAACAAAGAAATATAAAATTGCATTAATTGAAAAATCAAAATCCAACAAGAGTTCATAAACATAAAAGTAACAAAATAAAGGAAATAGCATGTAAAACTAAAAGAGCAAAATGTAACAAGAAGAAATTGCAAGGAAACTAAATCAAGCAACAATTAAATTCTAAACTTAAGAGAAATATATCCTCAATCTACCCTAATTATAGAGAGAAGAGAGAGCTTCTCTCTCTAGAATATGACCTAAATCATGTTACTAAACTATCCTAATTTCTCTCCCCTTATTCCCTCTTGAATTCTGCATTAAATAGCTTCAGAAATCTCCCCCAGCGTGTACCTTTAATGAGGTCATCTGACAAGTGTCACGCGTACATGTGGGTGACGTGTGTGTGTGGCCAAGCAAGTTCCTCTCTCAAGTGTATGCGTGGGTCATGCGTGCGCGTCGCTATGATTTTTACAAATTCTCATTTCTTCATGAATTCTCCACTTTTACATGCTTTTCTTCACTTCTTCAATCCAATCCTTACCTTGTAAACCTAGAATCACTCAACAAACATATCAAGGCATCGAATGGAATTAAAGTGAATTAAATTTATCAATTTTAAAGCCTAAAAAGTATGTTTTCAATCATTAATCACACTTTAGGGAGAATTATAAAACCATGCTATTTTAGTGAATAAATGTGAGAAAAGTTGATAAAATCCACCAAATTTAATATAAGATAAACCATAAAATTACGGTTTATCAATCTCCCCACACTTAAACAATAGCATGTCCTCATGCTAAACCCAAGAATAACAAGAAAGGGGTATTACTTATTCAATGCAAAATGTCTAAATGCAAACTATCTATATGGAGCCTAACTAAATGCATGCAATTACTTGGTCAAAATAAATCAATTCCCAAGAAAGCATGTATAAACATAAGGGCTAAAGCAATCACGATCAAATCAAATCCACAATTGAATTGAGTTATTGAAAAAATTTACAACTTGCAAGATAAGAAATAATAATCGGTGGAAGCATAGAATTGAGCAATCGAACCCTTACTGGATGTGTATCCGCTCTAGTCACTCAAGTGTATAGGGTTGATTCACTCAATTCTCCTCTAATCATGCTTTCTAAGATTTGTTTTTCATCTAACAATCAACAATTATTCAATGCATGCATACATATATCATGAGGAGTTTTCAAGGGTTGTAATGGGGATAGGGTCAAGGTAAGGATATATATGGCTAAGTGAGCTTGAAATTTGAATCTTTGATTAACTTAAGCTCTCACCAAACACATATAACAACCTATACAATTCTAATGCAAACCTAACTATCCATTCTTCACTTTTTCACACACTCATGCACTCTCTTTTTTATCACAACACATAGTCATTGATTATTATTGAACTTTTTTAGGGCATTTTGTCCCATTTTTATTGCTTTCTTTTTCTCTTTTTCTCTTTCTTTTTATTTTATTTTTTTTTCAAACTAAAATATATACAAAAGCATAAATGTATATGGTTTAAACATTTAATGCATGAGAATGTACCCAATTCCCAAGATCTTCAACAAAAATACAAAAAATATACTTTTACCTCAACCAATGTTTCCAAACTTCTCCACACTTAAATGATCACACTCTCATTAGTCTAAGCTAATCAAAGATCTAAATTAAGGATATTTATTATTTTTCACTTAGGGGTAGTAATGTGCTAAAATTAAGAACAAAAGGGAAATAACATAGGCTCAGAGTTGGCTTACAATGGTAGATAAAAGGTAAGGCCATTTGGGTAAGTGAGCTCAAATGAAATAAAGGCCTCAATCATATAAATGTATTCATACACAAATTAATGGACATAAAGAATCAAACAAATCAAACATTACAATCATAGAAAGAGAATAACACATACAAGAATGAAATAGTGGTTATATGATGTAACCACACAATTAGGCTCAAAACTCACATGGTTGTGTGTTCTTAGCTCAAAAATCATGTTCCACAATATATAATTCAAGCAAGTTCAATGAAAAATATTTTTACTCAAATCAATTGGAATGCCCTATAGATAAATTTCTGGGAAAATTTTATTATTTTGACTAAGCTTATTATATATATATATATATATATATATATATATATATATATATATATATATATATATATATATATATATATGCAAACCAAGAAAATGCAACTAAAAATTCTAAAAGACCTAGTAATAAAATAAAATAAAATGTGAAAGTGTTAGGCTTTAGAAATTTTCACACAAACGGCCGATTGGTCGGATGACCTCCCCACACTTAAAAGTTTGCATCGTCCTCGGTGCATTCAAAGATGAGCAAGGGGGTACGACGACGATATGGATTGCCACCTTCAGCTGGTGGATCAACCGATTGTTGTATGTTCTTTCTCTCACTTTCCATGTTGCATATGGTGAACCATCCTGAAAGATAGAAACAGGATATATTAAGATAAGTAAATGCAAAGGTAAGGAAGCATAGATTGTTAGAATGAGGTAATGATTACTAAAATGAAGTGAGTGAATCAATGTGTGACATTAAAGAAAATAATGTGAGTTCTAAGTTGCATGCAGTTTAGAACACACACACTAGCATTTTAAAGCTATGTCACAACAAAACAAAAGAAGTATGCACTTCACTCATTCTAGTGTGTTTGAGATACTTTAAAGAAAACTTGTAAGTTAAAATAAACAAACAAGGAATAAAGAAGCATTAAAGCACTCAAGCAAATAAACAAGCAATTGTGAAATGGATAACGAGTGGACATTGATTGATGTGCAAGGAAATTTAATGAACAAAATGAAATATGAAACTTACACATCAATCAATGACACACTTTGAATTTTGTTTGCAATACCTAATTGACATAGAAGGTGGAACATGGGTGCTATGCAACTTAGGAAAATAGAGAATTAGTGGTGAAAATCCATCACATAGCAAGCATGGTCTACAAAGCTTGAAGAGCTCAAAAATATGTCACTAGATAAGCTTACGATCCAATTTCACAATTCCAAAATCTCAATGCATGAACTAGGCGACGTAAATAAAGATTAATCATAAACAAGCATCACCTAACAAAAAATGCATCGACTACATATAATTTCCTAATAATCAATAATAAAATCAAATCACATGGTGGCTAGCTACAACATGCAATTTAGAAATCTAAAAAATATTCTTGAAGGCAATGTCATAAGTACTTGGTATGCACAAAATAATAAGCATGCAAAACTCAATATCAAGTAACAAATTATAACCTTAATGAGGAAATCCAACAATGACTATTGTATGACCCGAGCTGATTGAAGACAAGTCAACCGACCTCTTCAGGTCAGGATTACCCGAGTTCCTCTCAAAGATCTCGGCCTTAATGCTATAAGGAGCCCAAGCAGGCCCAAATAAAGGAACATAGCCCAATCTAAAGGCAACTAAAGCCTAGAAAGATAAGGACGGTTCCCCTTGAAGATAAGATGACTTCACTCAAAAGATAAGATAAGATAACTAACTTATCTTATCTGGAAAGGTCAGCCTATGCTATTATAAATACACTGGAGCACCCAGGTATAACTCATACTCTGATTCTACAAAAAACCTGCTTAAAACCCATGCTAACTTAAGCATCGGAGTCTCTTGCAGGTACCACCACCCTCCGGTGACGAAGGATCAGCAGCACCACCAGTTCTACCAGGTCGGACACATCAACTCCGGCCACCACCGCAGATCTCGTCCGAGATTGACCTACAGTTTCAGGTAACCCTCGGAACATTGGCGCCGTTGCCGGGAAATCTGGAAGTCATCCCATCACCATAGCAGATAACCTTGACAATGACCACGACTCCGGATTGGAGGAGAGAACTCTGCATAAGAATGCGGACACCACACCAAAGGATACGCCTCAACCAAACAAAGACAAGAATTTGCCAAATACAGAAATTATGGAAGCCCTACAAGCTCAATAAGATCGCCTCAAACAACTCGAAAAAGAGGCCAAGCATTAACGGGAAGCCGAAAGAAACCTCTAGAGAGAAACTAGGCGACGCCAAGAGTTGGAGGACAAACTCCTAAAACTCGAAGCCGAACTAAAAACCAAAACCATCCAAATCGGTCACGATGACACATCCCACAAGGATCAAGACCCCTTCACCAAGGAAATCATGAAAACTAAGGTTCCAAAGAATTTTAAAGCTCCCGACATGACCCTATACGACGGCACCTCCGATCCCAGCCATCATCTTAGCAATTTCAGAAGCAGAATGTATCTTAATGACGCCTCAGACACTACTCGATGCAAAGCCTTCCCAACCACTTTAACAAAGACAGCAATTAAGTGGTTCGACAGTCTGCCTCCCAGATCCATCACAAGTTTTGACGACTTAGCCAAGAAATTTCTTGCCAGATTTTCCATACAGAAAGACAAAGCCAAACACACCCCAAGCCTATTAGGGATCAAGCAAGGAGATCGGAAGAGTCTACGCAATTACATGGAAAGATTCAATAAAGCGTGTCCGGACATACAAAATTTGCCAACAGAAGCAGCCATCATGGGTCTCATCAATAGCCTACGAGAAGGACCTTTTAGTCACTCCATATCAAAGAAACATCCCACATCTCTGAATGAAGTGCAAGAACAAGCAGAGAAGTACATCAACATAGAGGAAAACTCTCGACTAGGAGAGACCTCAAAATCCGGATTTTCCTACTCCTCTCGGGATAAGGATAAAGAGTCCAAGAAAAAAGAAGATCAACATGGAGAGAAGGTTAAAAAATACCACAATTACACCCCCCTCTTCGGGTGTCTCTCGTGGAAGTCTACCGAGAAGTATGCCACACTGAGAAGATTCCACCACCTCGACCAATCAAAAGTAAAAGAGGAGGTGGAAATCCGACAGAATATTGTGAATATCATCGAATCTATGGACATCCCACCAACGAGTTCTTTGACTTGAAGAATGTCATAGAAAAATTGGTGAGAGAAGGGAGACTAGATCGGTACTTAGCTAGCAAAACGGATGAGCCCAGAAAAAGAAGAAGGGACGAAGAGGTCGGACAAATTAAACGACCATCTCTCACCCCGCAGAGACATGTTCACATGATAAATGGAGGATTTTTAGGAGGAGGAATCTCCAAATCATCTCGCAAAAGACACCTTAAAGAAGTATATCATATCGAAGGAGGAGAAGGAGCACCCGACCTCCCTACTATTACTTTCACCAAAGAGGATGCGGCAGGCATCATCCCGGGACATGACGATCCCATGGTCATCACCATCATATTGGCCAATGCTAATCTCCACTGCACACTAGTGGACCAAGGAAGCTCAGCGGATATCTTGTTTAAATTTGCCTTCGACAAACTCGGCCTACAGGACAAAGAGCTCAGAGCATATCCGAACAGTTTGTTTGGACTAGGAGACACCCCAATCCAACTGTTTGGATACATCTCACTACACACAACTTTCGGAAAAGGAACCCGATCGAGGACACTCAACATAGACTACATCGTGGTCGACGTAAGCTCAGCTTACAACGCCCTGATAGGTCGGACAACACTAAATCAGCTCGCCGCGGTAGTTTCAACTCCACATCTATGTATGAAGTTCCCAACTCCAGAAGAGAGCACTACGATAAAAGGTGACCAGAAAACAGTGCGACGCTGTTACAACGAAAGTCTGAACCTCAGAGGCAGAGGAGAAGAAATCCACACCATCGAACTCGGGGGAGTTCGAGGTCGGGAAGAACTTCGTCCACAACCTGAGGGGGAGATAGAAAAATCCAGATTGGAGATGTCCCAGACAAAGCGACAAATGTTGGAGCAACCCTAAAAAGAGATGTAAAGGAGTCGTTAATACAGTTCTTAAGGGATAATATCAACCTCTTTGCATGGAAGGCCGTAGACATGCCAGGCATAGATCCCAAACGAATGTGCCACAAACTGGCAGTATACCCAGGATCTCGGCCAATACAACAGAAGCGTCGGAAGCTCGGACCAGAAAGATCTCAAGCTGTGGAAGAACAGGTACAAGCTCTACTGGAGGCAGGATTCATAAGAGAAGTCAAGTATCCACTATGGCTGGCCAACGTTGTATTGGTGAAAAAGTCAAATGAATGGCGAATGTGCACCGATTACACCGACCTCAATAAAGCTTGTCCAAAAGATCCTTATCCACTCCCAAGTATAGACACTCTAGTGGATGCCTCCTCCGGAAACAAGTACCTCACCTTCAGGGATGCTTATTCGGGATATAATCAAATCCCAATGTACCCGCCTGATCAAGAAAAGACCTCATTTCTAACCCCAAAAGCAAATTACTGTTATGTCGTCATGTCATTCAGACTCAAAAACGCACGAGCTACCTACCAAAGATTTATGAATAAGGTCTTCGCAGACCATATCAGGAAACTCATGGAGGTATATGTCGACGACATGTTGGTAAAAACACAAAGAGAGGAATCATTACTGTTCGACCTCGCCAAAGTGTTCGACACCATCAGAAAGTATGGCATGCGACTTAATCCTGTAAAGTGTACCTTTGCAGTAGAAGCCGGCAAATTCCTGGGTTTCATGCTAACACAACGAGGAATCGAGGCAAACCCAGATAAATGCCAAACTATTCTCAACATGAAAAGTCCGACCTGTGTCAAAGAAGTACAACAACTCAATGGAAGATTGACCGCCTTGTCCAGGTTTCTAGCCAGATCAGCCATAAGGTCTCTTCCCTTTTACACCACACTAAGGAAGGGAAAGAGGTTTGAATGGACCACAGAATGCGAGCAAGCCTTTCAGGACTTCAAAAAGTTCCTAGGACAACCACCCATTCTTACTCGGCCACAGGAAGGAGAAGCACTCATATTATACCTCGCAGTGGGAAGTCGGGCAATAGCCTCGGCACTAGTCAGAGAAGACGAAAGTGGGCAACAACCCATCTACTTCATCAGCAAAGCTCTACACGGGGCTGAACTGAACTATCAAAAGATAGAAAGGTTCGCCTACGCTCTCATACTAACTTCTCGATGACTTCGCCCATATTTTCAAGCTCACACCATCAAGGTTCGAGCTAACCAACCCATAAAAGACATTCTACAGAAGACAGACTTAGCGGGAAGAATTCTACAGTGGGCAGTCGAGCTATCTAAGTTCGATCTTCAGTATGAAGCTCGGACGGCCATCAAGTCTCAATATTTAGCCGACTTCATTGCTGAGTACACTGACACCCCGAGAACTCCTACAAAATGGAATCTCTACGTAGACAGCTCTTCAAACAAAACTGGAAGTGGTACATGTGTAATAATAGAAAGCGATCAGGGAACCCAAATCGAACTCTCCTTAAAATTCAAGTTATCTGCTTCAAATAACCAAGCTGAATACGAAGCATTGCTAGCTGGTTTGAGACTGGCTAAGGAGTTTGGAGTCCAAAAGCTTATCATTTTCAGCGATTCACAAGTCGTCACCTCGCAAATAGCAGGGAGCTACCAAGCTAAGGACTCTAGCATGAAAAAGTACTTGGAAAAAACTAGGAAACAGCTCGGGCAACTCGGGAAATATGAGGTCCGCCATATACCCCGAGAATAGAATGCTCAAGCTGATGCACTTTCAAAACTAGCCAGCACCAAACTAGGGGCAATAATAGAAGCCTCATCCAGGAAATACTGCAAAACCCATCGATCTCAGAGGAAGAAAAGGTCCTAGCCATATCAGGTCAGGATCAAGGGTAGATGACCCCCATAATTAACTACCTCAAGTCAAAGACACTTCCCACAAATAAAAAGGAGGCAAAGAGGCTAAGGCGAGAAGCACAATATTACACCATAATGGGCGACATCTTATATAGAAGAGGGGTCTCAACACCCCTCCTAAAATGTGTGCCGACCTCCAACACAAACGAAGTTCTAGAAAAAATACACAGTGGTATATGTGGCAACCATCTCGGGGCACGAGCCCTCTCCAAAAAAGTCCTTCGAGCCGGATTCTTCTGGCCAACCTTACAAAAAGAAGCGGCAGAATTCGTAAAGAGAGGTCCACCATGTCAGAAACATGCTAATTTTCACATCGCCCCACCAGAGGAGCTCATCAGCGTAACATCACCTTGGCTATTCGCAAAGTGGGGACTCGACCTTCTCGGGCCCTTCCCCCAAGGATCGGGGCAGGTCAAGTTCTTCATTGTAGGGGTAGATTATTTCACACAATGGATTGAGGCAGAGGCCCTAGCTAACGCCACTGCTCAAAGAAGTCAGAAATTCTTATACAGGAACATTGTCACATGGTTTGGGGTTCCTCAATCCATCACCACAGACAATGACACTCAATTCACAGACGCAGGTTTCAGGAAGTTGGTAGCTGACTTGAAAATAAAGCACAAATTCACATCCGTAGAACACTCCCAGGTTAATGGACAAGCAGAAGCTGCCAACAAAGTCATACTAGTCGGGTTAAAACAGAGACTACAGAACGCAAAAGGATCCTGGGCAGAAGAGCTCCCGCAAGTCCTATGGGCATATCGGACAACTCCACACTCCACGAGGAGGGAATCACCTTTCTGACTGGCTTACGGAATGGAAGCAATGATCCCAGTAGAAGTCGAAGAAGGATCCCCCATAACGATCCTCTACAGTGAAGAGGCCAATTCTCAACTCCAAAAGGAAGAGCTCAACCTACTCCCAGAAATCCGAGAATTAGCTCGGATCAGGGAGGAGGCGTTAAAGCATCGAATGGCCTCAAGATACAATCAGAAGGTAGTACAGTGAAGTTTTGCCGACAATGACCTCATCCTAATCCGAAATGATATCGGAACAAGTCGACCTAGAGAGGGGAAGCTAGTGGCTAACTGGAAAGGACCCTACCGAGTCACAGAGGTATTGGGAAAAGGCTACTATAGGGTGTCCGAACTCGAGGGGCGAGAGTTACCAAGGTCGTGGCATGCCTGCAACCTAAGGAGGTACTATAGTTAGGAGGTAATAAAAGATCTTAGGTCAAGGTGCACTCTTTTTCCTGAAAAGGTTTTTTAACGAGGCACCAAGCCAAGATCTACAAAATTACCTAACTTAAGAAGAGTAAGCACCCACATGTGTATATATCTTTTCTTTTACCGGTATATCTATTTTCTATTTGAATAAAACTTTCTAGATTCTCTACAAAGTCTCTCTACTAAGACGTATTAATCTAAACGCAAAAATTCATCGCCCGATTATAAAGCTACAAATCGGCAAAGTGAAAGCCAAATTCACTGCCCGATCACGATAAGGTCGATAAAAGATGAAAACTGAATTTATCAAAGGTCGGCCAAGCGAGGACCAAACTCACTACCCAATTTCTACAAGGTCGGCAAGATGAAAAGCGATAAGAATAGATTAATGCAAAAAGTTATAAAATGTGATCCATGGAAAAAGGCCCGACGAGGTCTGAGAAAAAATGGATTGCTAAAAATAACTTGGGAAGGACCGACATGAAGAAGTCAGACCAATCCCCCCAAAGTGACAAAGTTATAAAAAGTAATCCATAGAAAGAGGCCTGACGAGGTCTGAGAAAAAATGGATTGCTAAAAATAACTTGGGAAGGACCAACATGAAGAAGTCGGACCAATCCCCCCAATGTGACAAAGTTATAAAAAGTAATCCATAGAAAGAAGCCTGACAAGGTCTGAGAAAAAATGGATTGCTAAAAATAACTTGGAAAGGACCGACATGAAGAAGTCGGACCAATCCCCCTAAAGTGACAAAGTTATAAAAAGTAATCCATAGAAAAAGGCCTGACGAGGTCTGAGAAAAAATGGATTGCTAAAAATAACTTGGGAAGGACCGACATGAAGAAGTCGGACCAATCCCCCCAAAGTGACAAAGTTATAAAAAGTAATCCATAGAAAGAGGTCTGACGAGGTCTGAGAAAAAATGGATTGCTAAAAATAACTTAGAACGAACCGACATGAAGAAGTCGGACCAATCAATCAAAGCGACAAAGTTATAAAAAGTAATCCATAGAAAGAGGCATGGCCAGCCCTGAATAAAAGTGGATTACTAAAAATAACTCAAGAAAAAATCGACAAGAGAAGTTGGACCAATGAAAGGCGTGCATTAGAAAGGACACAGCTCGTCCTAGAAAGCCACGACCTCACAAAAGCTATCAGAAATGCTCAAAGACTAAAAGGGTTCCATGAGAACACTAGCAAGTCATCAAACAAAGCTAACCTCAAAGGTCACTCTTACTAAAGCAGGAAGCGAACAAACACAAAAGGCAATCAAAAGAGGTCAGACAGCAAAGTCCAACACTCTAAAGATTCCTGGAAGCATCAAAGGTTGCGAGCAAACATACCAAAAAGCTACTGCAATAAACATTCAGAAGGCCACCCGAAGGTTGACCTTAGGAGTTCAAAAGCATTTGTTTATTCCTAAATAAAGTTGTTAAGAAAAGCAACTGAAATGTCAAAGCCACACTAGGGCTCAATTACAATAACGCAGAGTTTAAAAGCCCACAAACCGGGCTATACAAAATGCATTAGAAAAATCATAGGGGATCCAAGTTCTCCTTAGGAATGGCACCCTGAGTCATCGGGGGAGGTATGATCTTCATCGAAATCGCATCTACAGTTCCATCATCCCGATTTAAGATCTGGACATCGGGATCGGACTCAGGGTGGCTGACTTCAGCTGCAGCAGTTGAAGAAGTCGGGACAATAGAAGCCTTGGCTGATGACGCGGGAGGAGGAACTACATCCTCATCTTCATCAGGGGCAGGAACAATTTTACCATCATTAACAACATTATCCAAACTGAAAAGACTCAGGTCGAGCTCGGGAGCAAGAACTCGGACCTGAGCTTCTAGATTCTCATATGCATCAGTCACGCTGCCCACGAGATGGCCCTGGAGCTCAGCATAGTCAACATGAGCAGACTCCAGCCTCTCCCTGGTCTCAAACAGCTCGCCATAGGTTCGAGTGTAACTCTCTTTCCATTTCTTAGCCATCTCTTCAGCCAGATTTGCAGTAGTCTCTGCAGCAACAGCCCTGAATTTCTCCTTCTCTACATCCAGCTCTAGCTTGGCCACTTTAGCATCCAGCTCATCCTTTAACCCCTTGATTCTGTTGAATTCCGACTTGGCTTCCTGCATAAAGGCCCTCGTAGCATAGATAGGAGAATCTTGGATTGAGCGAAACAAAGTTGCACCTATATGCGCCATTTGCACACTACTACTGGTGATAAAATCCAGGTGGTGCAGGATGGACACATCGTCTATAGAAAGTCGGCTATCAAGAGCGATCTGGTTATCCACAAACCCCACAGAATCAAAGTCAGGGGCATCCAAATTGAAGGGCTCAGTAGTCCTCTGCTTCTTAGGGAGAGGACCGGCAGCAAAAGGAGAGGCAGCACCAGAGGTTGGCTGAGAAGGATCAGAAGAAGCCAAGCAAACCTGGAGAGTTGGGATGACCTTCCTCGGAATAGAAGTGTCCGAGGTCGACCTCCTCAGCGTAACATTAGAAGATCCCTACCCAGGACCTTTGGCCGAAATATTCTGGGCAGCAGTTGCCTTCCTGGCTCTCTTAAAAGCCTTCATGGAATCAGTGGTCTTCACCATCTCTGAAAAAATAAAGCAGCAGAACCAAAGTCGCAAGTTAGAAAGAGATGGATCGACAAAACAAACAAAATAACAAAGACAAAGCTAAAAAGAAATCGGCAGCTACCCAATTCAGTTCGAAGAAGGGAGGGATCCCCCAAGAACCTCTTCGTATCAAGATGGGGAGGCTCCCCCCAATTTTCTTCTAGTACATGTACAAAAGCCTGCTCAACCTCATCCAACATTTCTCAAATATACCTAGATACTACCACATTCTGTTGCCAGCATAAGGAGAAGGCAGGCTCATTATTTTGTTCCAAGAAAAAAGGACGAGCTCCTTCAATAGCTCGGACCTTGAAATAATAGTTTTTGAAATCCCTAAAAGATTCGCCGTACATAGAAAAAACTTTCTTTCCCTGGGCAACTCGAAAGGAAATCCAGGAAGCCTTCTTCTTAGCTGCCCCAAGCTTCGTTAAAACAAAAAGGTAAAGAAAGAGAGTTTGAGAAAGTCGGACATCCAATTCTTGGCATAACAGTTGGAAGATTTTTATGAAGTCCCATGAGTTCGGGTGAAGCTGGGAAGGAGCTACGTTGCAGTACCACAACAAGTCAGTCTCAAAGGAAGTAAAAGGAAGGGTAATGTTCATTTGGCTAAAAAAGTAATCATATACATAAAAGAAAGGATGTTCCCCCGGAATCAAGGTAGGAAAACAAACCCTCTCATCAGGGTCAGGCACTATCAACTCGTAATTCTTCTCCTGATCTCTATCACTACAAACCCTGTGATGTCTCCTAAGCTGCACACAATACTTAGAATTAACCACAGAAACACACATCAAGACGAGGGAGTCCAGCCAGTCAGACATGCCCTCGGGGACCTTGGAGGACGTCTCGACAATGTTTTTGCAAAGAGACATGGGTCAACTAGTCCTACAGTGAGAAAAGGGAAAAATGGGTTACTAATCAAACAATCTCAAGAAAACAGCTCGGACAAATATGAAAACAGCTCGGGAAAAGGCATGCAAATAGTCAGATACAGTAGTAAAATGAAACCCCAGGACTCACACCAAGGTCTAGGGGCATCCTTTGGAGGCAGTAATAAACAAGAAACCCATTATCGTCAAAACAGCAAAGCTGCAGTCATCCTCTACCAACAGGCCAAGCAAAAATAGAGAACCCAGAGACGAGGACATATAAGGATGAAAAAAAACAAGAACAGCGATAACCCTAAGGCAGCAAAAACTATCAAACACATGTCATAACAAGAGAGTGCAAGAATCACTGTAAAGATGCAAGCTTTCTCAGGAAAAACAGAAACAAAATCCCCCAATCTTTTTTCGAAGAAATCAAGACTCACAATCAGTAAAAACCACATGCAACAGCTTTCTCCATACAAGAAGGTGACTATCAAAAGCATAAAGGGGAAAAGAAAAATACTAACCTGTAAAGGGAAAAGAAGTGAGCGCAAGGAAAAGATCAGGAAGAAACGGTGACAAATCCACACCAGCAAGAAGAAAAATGCACGAGGGTGTAAGAGAAACGGATGGAACAAAGCAATGGAAGTGAATAACGAAGTAGAAGGAGACAAAGAAACTGAAAAGTAAACCTCTTTTGAAATTCAAAGTAAAGATGCAAAAGAGGGAAAGAAGGAACGGCAAGAGGAGTTAATAAGCATTAAAACCTCGTACGTTTCTAAGAAAACAAAAACATGCACAACAATTAAAAAAGGAAACATTCCGCATTCAAGCCACTAATGGGAGATCTACAAAGAGATCGACGAAAATGCTCGAGCTCGGCATCCCCAAAAGAGGTCAAATTCTAAACAGAGACATGACCTCAAAAGAAAGACCGAGCTCAAGCAAGGGCACTGTTCATGCCCTGGGTCGAGCTGTATGACCCGGGTTGATTGAAGACAAGTCGACTGACCTCTTCAGGTCAGGATTACCCAAGTTCCTCTCAAAGATCTCGGCCTTAACGCTACAAGGAGCCCAAGCAGGCCCAAATAAAGGAACAAAGGCCAATCTAAAGGCAACTAAAGCCTAGAAAGATAAGGGCTGTTCCTCTTGAAGATAAGATAACTTCACTCAAAAGATAAGATAAGATAACTAACTTATCTTATCTGGAAAGGTCAGCCTACGCTATTATAAATACACTGAAGCACCCAGGTATAACTCATACTCTGATTCTACAAAAAAACCTGCTTAAAACCCATGCTAACTTAAGCATCAGAGTCTCTTGCAGGTACCACCACCCTCCGGTGATGAAGGATCAGCAGCACCACCAGCTCTACCAGGTCAGACACGTCAGCTCCGTTTACCACCACAGATCTCGTCCGAGATCGACCTACAGTTTCAGGTAAACCTCGGAACAACTATTAACAACAATAATGCTAAAAATAGCATCCTATAGTAATAAGCAGCAATAAACAACAAACAAGCTTAATAATCCAACACTTGTCCACAAAAAGATAACCTAAACTAACAACCTAATCTACTAAAATAGAAAATTAAACTAACTAACTAAGAAATAGAGATGGTGGTAGATGGTACATGGTAGTGATGGATGGTGCTTGGAGGAGGGAAAGAAGAGAAAAGAAGAAAGGAGAAGAAAAGAAATGGAGAGAAGAGAAGAAAAGAAGAGTGTGTGAAACAGGGCAAGGGGTCACGTGTACGCGGGATGTCACGCATACGCGTGAGTGACATAAATAGGATGTGACCCGTATGCATGGGCCACGCATACGCGGGATAGGGGAAAATAGATGGTGACGCGTACGCGTGGATCATGCATACGCGTGGGAAGAATTTGTGCTAGACAGACAGTTCCCGCACGCTACGTGCACAACTCACTGTCTGGACCGTGCGATGGCACAGTGCCTACACAAAAAAAATCATGATCAAGATTTATAGGGCGATGCGTACGCGTGGGTTACGCGTATGCCTGGGAGGGGTTTTGCACCTCGCATCAAGCCAGCATGGTCCCAGCACAACTTTCTGTCTGGACTGTTTGATGGCACAGTCCACGCACTATCCTAGCACGCTCAAAATCTTGGGGTCACGCGTACGCGTGGGGCACACGGACGCGTGATAAGATGCTCTATTTTTTAAAACTTTTCCAATTTCTTTCACCAAACCAAGCATTCCATACATCCAAACAGTCATCTAAACACCACCAAACCTTATTCAAGACACTAGACTACCAAATAAACTCAATCAACTAAACTAAACATGAAATTAAACTTATTTATCAATATATACAAAAGAGAAAAAATGAAATGATGTTACCATGGTGGGGTGTCTCCCACCTAGCACTTTTAGTTAAAGTCCTTAAATTGGACGTTTGGTGAGCTCTTTGTCATGGTGGCTTGTGCTTGTACCCTTCTTTGAACTTCCAACAATGCTTGGACTTCCAATAAGCTCCAACATTCCAAATCAATTTCATCAAGCCTTGATGGAGTTCCACACAAGCTATGAGCTCCCAAAATTGATCCACATGATGTATACCAGGATTCCAAACATTGTTTCTACACCCGTCTTCAAGTTGATCATCATTATTCCAACCGGGTGGTATAGCCTTGGAATCCTCATTCAAGCACCCAAAAAACATCCTAAACCCAAGCAATCTAGCTCTACACCAACCTTTGCATTTAGACTTTGAACATGCAACCAAAATGAGCCTAGAATGATGTTTCTAACCACTAACCATCTCTCTTTTACTCTTAAAGCTACGAAGAGCTCTAAGTTGCCCATTCGTCTCAAGCAAACCATATTTAAGTGGAATAAGAAAGCTTAGGGATAAGAGATTTACCCACTTGAATGAAAGAATGGATGGTGATGGTTTGGGGAGAGGTGTCTCCAATGATCTTGCAAGCTCCACTCCTTTGTGGTCTTCTTTGATGATCTCTACCTCTTGGCAACTTTCTTCCAATTCAATCTCTTCCTCATTGCTTGCCAAGGGTACGAGAGGTTGTGCACATTCTTCTACGACCTCAATTTCATGTCCAATGGGGGAGGATTCAATCATAGATAAAAACTCGTCAATAATCCATCTCTTGATTAACCTCTTCAACCTTAGAGGGCTCTACAACTTTAAAATCCCATGGACTTTCAACATCTCCTAAGTCTTCAACCACTTCTTCCTCTTCAACAATTATAGCTTTCTCCAATTGTTCCAATATAAAGTCCCATTCTTCATTTTCCACTGGAGATGCTAATCTCTCTTTCATACTATGCTTTTCATTTGATTCTCCACATGTAGCCATGGGAGTACTTTGATTGCTTAAGCGTTGGGAGGCTAAGTTGTTTACTACCACGGTCAAGGTAGCCATGAATTCTAATGTCCTCCTTTGAGCTTCACATTGCTCTTGAAGTAATAAAGTGAGAGAATCATCCCTTAGGATTTGGGGTGGATAAGAGAATTCATTATGTGGGAGAAAGGTTCACAATAGGAAGGTGGTGCATCTTGATAAGGATATAGAGATAATGTATATGGAGGTGGTTCTTGGGAGTAATCATGTTAGAATTGTGGTGGTTCTATGTATGGTTCATATGGCTCATATGATGGTTGGTATGGTGGATAAGGGTTAAAGTCATATAGAGGTGTTTGATGGTATAAGGCTTGTGAGTATGGTGGTTGAGGGCTATATTGAGAAAGGGGTTCATAGGCATATGGTGGTGGTTGTTGATAATCACAAGGAGGTCCACCATAACCATTGGATTGGTATGCATCATAGAATGGCTCTTGCTCATAGTACATTGGAAGAGGTTGTTGCCAAGAAGGTTGATCATAAGCATATGGCTCCTCCCACCTTTGATTGTTCCATCCTTGATGCATATCCTTATTAAAATTTTCATTTCCTTCAACATAGTTAGAACCAAACTCATAGCCAAAGTGGTGAGAATTCATAGTAGCAAAAAAAAAAAAAAAGACAAAAACTAATAAGAAACAAAGAGAATCAAAGTCCTATAACTAGCAAGAACTACCAAAGAAACTAAAGCAACTATTCACAATATTAACATATATACAATAACCAATAACAAGCGCACATATGCAAGTCCCCAGCAACGGTGCCAAAAACTTGATATAAGGAAAATCGTCGGTTAGGAATTTCACAAAAATAATCACGTTGCAAGTATTGATCCAAACCGACAAACAACTTTCAATAAAAGTTTAATTTGTTTGTCACAAGTACAAACCCAATAAAAATCGAGAGTATTTAAATCTCGGGTCATCTCTCAAGGAATTGCAGGAAAGTGTGCATATTATTGGTTATGGGAAAGTACTTTTGGGGTTTTGAATGATAGATAAGAAATGTAAATAATAAGAAAATAAGCTAAAAACTAAGAAAGATCTTGGCAAGAGGTAAGAATTAGAATTTCTATCCTCATTATCATCCTCAATTGTGATGGTAATTGTCTTTTACTCTCACTTAGTTATCCTCTAACAATTGAAGGAAAGTCAAGTGAGCAAAGTCAACTCTAGTCCACAAGTCCTAATCAAAGACTAGCTTTAGTGAAATTCAAGCCAACTAGCAATCTTCAATCACCAATCAACAAAAGAATTTGACAATTCAAGAGTTTCCGATCGCTCAACCCAAGCCAACAAAATAAAGGAAATAGCAAGCAAAACTAAAAGAGCAAAATGTAACAAGAAGAAATTGCAAGGAAACTAAATCAAGCAACAATTAAATTCTAAACCTAAGAGAAATCTATCCAAAAATCTACCCTAATTCTAGAGAGAAGAGAGAGTTTATCTCTCTAAAATATGACCTAAAACATGTTACTAAACTATCCTAATTAATCTCCCGTTGTTCCCTTTTGAATTCTTTATTAAATAGCTTAAAAAATGAGTTGGATTTGGGCTTGGATGAGCTCAGAAATCGCCCCGAGCGTGTTCCTTTAATGAGGTCATGTGACAAGCGTCACGCGTACGCGTGGATGACACGTGCGCGTCGCTATGATTTTCACAAATCCTTATTTCCTTATGAATTCTCCACTTTTACATGCTTTTTCTTCACTTCTTCACTCCAATCCTTGTCTTGTAAACCTAGAATCACTCAACAAATATATCAAGGCATCGAATGGAATTAAAGTGAATTAAATTGATCAATTTTAAAGCCTAAAAAGAATGCTTTCAATTATTAAGCACAATTTAGGGAGAATTACAAAAACATACTACTTAAGTGAATAAATGTGAGAAAAGTTGATAAAATCCACCAAATTCAATACAAGATAAACCATAAAATTGTGGTTTATCAGCGTGTGCGAGATGTGAGTCGTGTATGCGAACATCTCGCTTCCTTGGTTGCGTTGCGTATGTGACCACATGGTGCGCGACGCGAGCAGTGTTTTTGGGTTGAGGAGCTCGCATATGCGATCTGGGGGTCATGTACGCGACCACCCATTTTTTTCTCTGTGCGTACGCACGTTAGGGGTGTGCATACGCACAGCTCCTGTTTTCTGAAATATGAATTTTTACATTTTTAAATTCTTTCCTCTAGCTTTTAAAACCCTTTTTACTCTTGTTTAAAGCCCTATATTGAGTTTTTGAGTAGTTAAGTGTGATAGGATGGTGGAAGTAAATTTCTTGTTGATGAAGAAAGAGGAAAAATGAATTGATGAAATGTGAGTATATGGGAGAGGGTATAAGGGTGGTAATGATAGATAGTGGGTGTGATTGGAAAGTGTGACGTGCGCTATATCCCAAAAGTGTGCCGAACACTATATTCCAGGTAAACAGTAACTGCGGCTATGATTGGTTAATTAAGAAAGTGTAGAATTTTGAGACAGATATGAAAGAATGAATGTGATTATGAGACATGATTGAGGAATGACTGATGAGGAGAATGTGTATGTTTTCTCTCTGTTGTAAGGTGTGTCGGGCACTATATCCCATGAGTGTGACGGGAACTATAGCCCGAGAGCGTGGCGAGCGCTATATCCCAAGAGTGTGGGAGTACCTTACCTTGGAAAGTGTGACGTGTAACAACCCTGATTTTCGAGTATGCGAGATCTTTTCCGAAGGCACAGATTTCGCCAGAAGATCAGTAAAGGAAATACCTCTTCTGTATCATCAAGCATCTCAATCCTCATTGTCATTATATTATCTTTAACTCAGGACCTTAGTTGAGACAAGCTCGATAACGCGGTCACGAAGAACCTAGTTTTTGAACCGTGTCGGTTAGGGGTTTTGATTCGGTTTTTCGTAAATAGTCTCAGTTTGACAAACTGGACTCGATTTATGAGAGGAGAGAGATAATAGTATAATATTATCATTATATTAGTATTAGAAGATACTTGAATGATATTATAAAGTTACATGGTCTGTTTTAGTTAAAAACAGAAAATCGGTTTAACCGGGTTTACGGTTTACTGGTGCAGCTTAGCACCAGCACTCTCTGATGACTTTAGCAATGCTAAGGCCTCATTATACATGTTTTATTCTCATAATAAATATGTTACTAGTGTCATTTATGCTAGTAGTTTAGAAAATAATTTTTAGAGATGTTTTTACAAGTGTTCCGATACACCTAGTTTTAGTAGTTATACACCAGAGATATTTTAATATTATTTTAATCCACCTCCAAGCCAACCAATCACAACTCACCTTACACCCCCAAGACCTCCAAGGCTGTCTCATTTCATCATTTTGGCCGAAAATAACAAGAGAGAAAAGAGAGAAACTTTCATGAACACTTAATCTTCAAAGCTTGATTTCTTCTGAACCAAAACTCAAATCAAAACTCCGATTTCACCAAAATGATCCTCTCTTCTTCCTCTACATAACCATGTAACTTATCAAGGATGGAAATAAGGTGAGATGGCTGTCTCCCTCCCATTTCAATTCGGTTTTCAAGGAAAACCATGCAAAACATGTGTTTTCTTGATGTTCTTCCTTAGGAATCATGCTTAACTTGACTTGAGGGCCAAGAAACATGAATTTCCAGAAAGTATAAGGTGAGATATCTCTTCCTAACATACTGAGTGAGATTTGGTCAGTTTAGAGTTTTTGGATTTAAAGTTGTTCTTGATGTGATTTAGGAGGTAAAAGTGCTTAAGGACCACCTGAAAGTTTAACCGAATTAGGAGCAGCAAAACCAGGTAGGGTGTCACAAAATTAATCTTGATTATTTGTGTTTGATTTGTGTGAATGTTGTATAAATTGGCTGTGCTAAAAATTGGTTGCATATATGATTGATTCTTGGTGAAAATTTGGTGAAATTTTGATGAAATTTGATGAAATTCAAGCTTTAAAGTTCATGTTCTTGGGCAGCTGAAAAAACGAAACCCTAAGCTTAAATTGAGATTCAATTTATGTTGAAATCATGTATAAAAGATGGGGTTTTAGTGGCTGCAATTTTATTTTAAATTATGGTAAAAATCGGTTGCTGAAAAGACTGAAAAACAGGTAAAAAACAGAGAAAGAATCTGAAGAATTTATGAAGAACATGAAGAACACTTTGAGTGTGGTGAAGAACATTGAAGAACACCTTTTAGATCTTAGAAAGGGCAAGGAAGTAAATATTTTGGTGTTTGAGGGGTTATTCTGTAATTTTTGAAAGTTAGGGTGGTTAAAGTAGAAATATTAAAAGTTACGGGTGGTAAAAAGTGAATTTTTAAAGGTTAAAAGTTAAAAAGGGGTAATTTTCGAAAAATTAATGATAAAATAATAAATAATAATAAAATATTAAATAATAATATTTAATTAAAAATAATATTTTAATAAAAATAATAAAATAATGCGGAAAAGGCAGTTTTCTGTAAAAGCTTTAGAAAGACAACTTTAAGCGCAGAATCTCATAACTACCTTCATAAAACACTTAGGGAGTGGTAAGAACATATTAGTGAGGCAAAGATAAAGGAAAGATAAAAAGTTAAAGAAAATATAAAAACCAAAGAAAAGTCTGTAAAGTTTAATGACAGAAAAACAGACAGAAATTAGTGAACGAACTAGGGCAACATAGTTAGTCATTGAGTTACGGCTAGGGTTAGGTATAATATGAAAAGTTAAACTGTTTCAGTATAGACTTAATGAACCTATATTTGGGACAGGCTAACTATTCATATCGAAATTTACATAAGCTTTAAATACATATGTTATGAAGAGAAATCAAAGCAGAGTAAAGAAACACAGAGAACAGAGTAACCAGAGAAAAGTAAAGAGATACAGAGAAAAGAGTAATCAGAGCAGAGTAAAAAGACAAAGAGAAAAGAGTAATGTGATAAAGAGAAATTGGTTGAGTTACGATGTTGTAAAAGTAAAAGCTGTAAAGTTTGTATAGCATGATTGAACAGAGAAAGAAAGAGGTACTGCATAAGAATGTGAAAGTGATGATGATAATGAGAATGATTATGTGATTATCTGCTGCGTGAAGGCAGTCAGATAGATGGTGGTACGACCACTGAGAGTGCTTTCCTGGGATACTTAGCTATAATGCTATTCTGTAAGTCAGAGGACTCTTACAGAGGTATCGAGAACACACGACTAGCAAATACTCCTGTAAGTCAAAGGACTCTTACAGTGAGAGTGTGTGTGTATGCTCCTTTAAGTCAAAGGACTCTTACAGTGAGAGTGTGTGTATGCTCCTGTAAGTCAAAGGACTCTTATAGAGAGTGTGTTGGGCAGATATAAGTTAACTAGCTCCGCCATGCAAGTCAAATGACTCTTGCAGTGGGTTGCTAGTGCCGCCCTGCAAGTCAAAGGACTCTTGCAGTGGTTTGCCTCACAAGTCAAAGGACTCTTGCGAGGGACATTGCCAACAGGAAAGCCTTACCTGGTCAGAGGACTCCGGGTAACGTCGGGAGCGGGTATGTAACCGACAAATGAGCTCATTACCTGCGCTAGGGCTAGACATGCATCATACTTGGCTGTGCATTTTCCTCTGTTATGATTGTTGTATGAATGTATGCTTTCTTTGTTTGTATTCTATTCTCTGTGTCTGTGTTTTATTTTCTTGTATTTTTCTGTTTGTGTTCTATTTTCTATTTTCTCTATTTCCTCTATTTATATGTATCTTCTATTTACTACTTCTCGTATTCTGCTATTTGTCTGCTAAACAACACGGAATTAATGAACTTAACTAATAACCCCGACCCTACTAAGAACTCCCCAGTTCTTACCCCTTCTCTCTCCCTTCCCCCTTCAGATGGAAGCATGAGTACCCTTCCGTAGTTTGCTGACGATCGTTCACAAAAAGGATTCCACTCTAAATAGTCTTCTGAGTCTAGAGTGAACTCCGTTACCTGTTTATATGTATATACTATGAGGCCAGCCAACATCTGCACCCCGCTTTTCTACAAACTTTAGCCTAAGTCCTCCGTACGATGTTGCTGTTATGTGGCCACTTGATGAAGTACTTGAGAGACGCTCTTTGATGACATATGATCGTGCAGAGGAGTAGCAGATGATGTTTTACCTTTTGGTGACGTTCCACCTGACTTGAGTTTTGAAGACTTAGAGCGTACTTTCCCTCGCTTTAGTAGTTTAGAGGGAATAGGTGAGTATAGAGTCTAGACTAGCCTGGGTTCCAGCTTAGGAACTTCTTGAACAGGTCAGGGCCTGGGATGTTGTATGTATATATATGTATATAGTTATTATCTAGCTATATCTAGGGGTGTTCTAACTAAAAGTCTATACTCTAATAAAGGCTGGATCACTAAATGTTGTTAGCTACTTGTGATGTATTTATGTGTGGTTGCTTATAACTGTTTTATCTGTTATTATTTGTGAATTGATTATAAATGATTCTGTTTATTAATTCAAACATTTTCAAAAAAAAAAGTACCTCGCTAACTAACTACGCTTTTAACAACGGATCAGGCTCATATAATAAATAATAGATAATAATTAGGATGACAAATTGGTAGCACTCAGTTTCTGGTATGTCCTAGGCGTACTGAAAATTGGGTCGTTACAGGACGGGAACTATATCCCACGAGTGTGATGGGCACTATATCCCGAAAGAGTGGTGGGCGCTATATCCCAAGAGTGTGGGAACACTTTATCCTAGGTAATGCGACGGGCACTATATCCCATGAGCGTCAACTGGCACTATATCCCAAGAGCATGGCGGGCGCTATATCCCAAGAGTGTGGAGGCATATCAGAGAGACAATATCCGGGTTAGCTATCGGGTGTGTCGGGTTCTAGCAAAGTAACCGACACATGAGCTCACGGCCAGTAGGGAAGGCATGCATCATATGCATCTGTGTGTCTTATTTGAGTTTACATTATTTGGAAGTGCCTTTGTGAAATTACTATGCTTACTTGCTATATGATTTTCTTGCTGTACCTGTAAACTACTTGTGTTTACTTTGTCTGTTTTGTTTGTTTGTGTGGTTCTATTGGTGTTTCGAAGGATTGGAAGAAAGGCGATGATTTTAGGGATTAAGTTAGAATTGAGATAGAATCAAGAATTCTTAGATAATCTACCCTATTTATGGTTTTAAATTTACAAACTTTAAGACTTGAATCTGAGTGTCGGAGTTCTAGGATTGCCTTCGGCTTTTCCGGAACATTATATGTTAGATATGTGGGCACTGTTACCATACTGAGAACCTCTGGTTCTCACCCCGTACATATTTTGTGGTTTTCAGATGCAGGTCAAGCGGCACCTCGCTGAGACATTCTGGAAGTTTCTGAAGCGAAGAACTCTTGCCTTATGGGTTTCTATTTTGTTTTTTTTATAGATATATGTAGATACGTTATATCTCCATTGAATAGATTGTGGTATGTCCCTCTTAGAGGTTGATTTGGAGAAACAGGTTCTATAAGCCGTCTTTTGGGCCTTTTGTGTTTATCTTATATTTACTATGTAAATATTCTCCGGCCAACCTTGGCTTCACAGGTTGAGCCTGGAGCTTGAATACTTGTATCTTTGACACTCCCTTTTTATTATTCATATACATATATCTTACATTTCTTCGTACGCAAGTTTTTCGTTGACGTGAGCGTTACGACTTTTGTTTTAGACTTTCATTCAAAGACTCCTCGGTATAAATTCCTTTCAACTATTATTATTATTATTATTATTATTATTATTATTATTATTATTATTATTATTATTATTATTATTATTATTATTATTATTATTATTATTATTATATATTTTTAGAGGTCGTAATACCTTGCCACCTCAGTTTTATGACTTAAGCGTAAGACTCTGTGTGGTACAGTGTTACATTTGACATTATCCCCTCAAACTTATGATTGGCCTTGGAACAATCCTAAGTTTACTCCTGAATTTGTCAAAAATAGTTGCAGATATAGATTTACAACTTGTTCGGTCCCAAGTATATGCACAACTTGAAGAATCTGCTTCTGAACCTTCTCCTTCACAAATTGAATATCCAGTTGAAAAGGCTTGGATTTAATTTATCATGAAGAAATGGATTCTAAGTTAGCTTTACAGTACTCAAATTGTGACAAAATATCATTGGAGTAGTTTGAAGTGCAATGCACTCCTAACTCCATCAGCAAGTTCCTAATCCATATGATTTCAACCTCACAAGAGGTCAAGCTCCTGAGTTCTACCTCAGTTGAAGATCTATTAACTATGTGTTGTTTTCTACAAGACCAAGAGATTAGATTAGAGCTGAAGAACACACAAAATTCTAAAACTGATCTTCGATCCTCTAGATCAGATGGCCATTCAGAATTAGAAAATTCATAAATTCTGAAATCTGTGTTTCTATAAAAACTAAGACCATGCTCTTTAGTTCCATTCAAGTATCTCAATATTCTTTTTATAACTTTCCAACATGCAAGTAATGGCTTGTGCATGAATTGGCTTAGCTTGTAGCTGGAGGAGGATATCTCAAGTCTTGTAATGAACAAATACTAGAGATTACAAACTATTGATCTGTAGAGCTTTAACTCTTGAAAATCTTCAAAAACTGTAGACAATAACTATAGAGAAAATACCATAGAAGTTGGCATAGCTGATGCTTCTCCCATATTTACTTTAGACAATAAATCAGCAATATACTTTGTTTGAGACAAGCGTAATTGTTCAGCACTAGTTCTTTGAACTTCTATGCCTAAAAAATAGCTTAGCTCTCTATGACCGTTCAAAGTAAAAATAGAATTTAGTTGTTTAATCATAGTATCAATTTCAACAACATCATTTTCAGTGATGATAATATCATCAACGTAGCATAAAATGTAGATAGCATAAGTAGAAGATTACTTAATGAAAAAAGATGTATCAGACTGAACATGTTTGAAAATTCTAACCCTGATTAGCCCTGAACTCATTTTCTCTTCTTCTAAGGACAACATCAAGAGGAATCCCCAACCAAGGTTACACCTCTTGGTTACCTCCTTGATGCATAAGCATCTTTAGTTATTTTTCTTTATCATTCTTTTGAATAAAGCTAAGCTAGTAATTTTCTCATTATAATTGAGATTCTTTTGACTTAACTGATTTTATGCAGAGTTGTTTTGAGCTTTGATATGTTTAGGAGATTGTTAAAAGATTTTAGGCAAGGCCAAAGAAAAAGAGGAACAAGCAGAGAAGCCCCAGGGAAGTGCAATGCCTTCGAAGAGAATTTGTAAATGTTGTCAATCCTGACTTTTTCATACTCAGTGAGCATATCTTGAGTTATAGGGGTCGAAATGAGACTGTTCCAGCAGCTTTAGAAAGCTAACATCCAGAGTTTCAAAACAATATGTATATATTTATAGTTAACGTTCAGTTTCAGCCCACGCATGATGAGCATCTTTTAGCTCGTAAAAATAGAGTGGCGTGCCACGCCCAAAATAGGAGTGTAACGCATTCGAAGAGAGCTAAGGCATGGCGTGGCATGCCCAAACTTCAAGTGCCACACTAGGCCAACTTCCAGAAAAACATCCAAGCTTAAAAACATCTCTAGGGATGTTCCAAGCATGGGATGCCACGCTAAGACAAAGTAGCTCCCAAGGACGTCCCAAGCATGGGCGCGCTACACCCTCCCATTGATGTGACATGCCAAGATCAAGCAAGATCCTAGGGAACCAAGAGAAGATGGTGTGTCACGCCACTTCACCAAGTGTCACGCCAGACTAAAGCCCAGGAAGTCTCCAGGGAAGCCACCATAAGGGCATGCCACGCCAACTTCACCAAGTGCCACACCAAGTCCACTTCAAGCATCCAAGTGCCACGTCGTTCCCTCTACATGCAACACCATGATTTCACCCCCTTGGGCTAAGCTCCAATGACCACCCAAGTGTCACGCTACTCTACCCAAGTGTCATTGGTGCACGAAATTAGAACTCGCACAACTTCATCGGCAAGTGCACCGAGTCGTTGAAGTAATACCTCAGGTGAGTGAGGATCGATCCCACGAGGATTGTTAGATTAAGCAAGTAATAGTTATCTTACTGGACTTAGTTAGGTAAATAGTAAAAGGTGGTTGTTGTTGTAAACACATAAACAGTAATAGCAAGTAAAGAAAGCAAATAAACAGACTCGAAATAAGACAAACATGATGAAAATAGTTAAGCTCTCAGAGATGTTTATCTTTTCCAGATCAAGACTTCTTACTAGCCATTTTAACAATGAGTGATTCATTCTATGGCAAACCATAAGTGATCAAAACCTAATCTCTTAGCGAATTAATCTCCTCTAATCTTCATCAAAAGCCACTCTCGTGGTCATTCAATTCAGATCAGAGGGTGCAGTTTAGAAAACTAGTTTAGTGCCACAAAAACCTCAATTACCCAATGCCAACTGGATTTTATGTCACTTATCTAACTAGCTTAGGTAAATTGCAGTTTAGGAGGAGTGTTTTTAAGCTGTAGCTCAAGCAAGATAGCTCTCTCGAGAATCACAAGAGCTCATGTAGAATAAAGAGTCACTCTCTCATTCCACCCCAGATTCATAAGATTAAGAACGAAAACAACACCTTATAATTGAATCTAACATTAATTAAAATAGAAGAATAATAATCTTAATCTATGCAAATAAACAGAGCTTCTAACCTTAACCAGGAGGTTTAGTTACTCATAACTTTACAGAGAAAGCAGAGTTCTGAAAAGGAAAAAGATCTGATCTAGGAGGCATCCCTTTATGAGGAAGGAAGTTCCCTATTTATAGTAAAAACCTCTAAGACTAAACCTAGAATTCAAACTAAATCAAAACAAAATCAAATCTAGATCAAATCAAATCTTTTGATTTGAAACTAAAATAAAATATTGAATTCTAAATCTAAAAGATATTGTTTGTAAATAAAAATTATAAAAAGAAAATAAAATAGGCTAAGAAGTGCTAAATCCTCTTGAGAGGCCTAAAGAGGAGTGATTCGGGCTGCTAGGGCGTTTTACTTCAATAATGGGAGTTAAACGCCCAAAGGGGAGTGTAACGATGCTAATTCTAGCCCCCTTACTGGCGTTCAGCGCCGAAAAGGGGAGTTCTGGCGTTCTGGTGGGCGTTTAGCGCTAGGCTCGGCGTTTAGCGGCAATTTCGGCAGTGATTCCGGAAGAAAAGTATAGACTATTATATATCGTTGAAAATATATAGAAATTATCTTTCTAAAGCCATTGAGACCGCATCAATTGAACCTTTGTAGTTCAAAGCATGATTGTTCGAATGCAAGGAGGTCAGAGTTGATAGCATCTACTATCCTTTCTTTGTTGTTGTACAAAACTCTACCAAATTCACCCGAAATTCACCTGAAATCATAAAAACACCATAAAAACTCAAAGTAGTATCCAAGAGGGTTTTTGCACTAAAATATAATAAAACTTAATAAAATCTAACTAAAAACAACTAGAAAATGCTAGGAAAAAGGGTATAAGATGCTTACGCATTAGTCACGCCACTTCACTCAAGTCCAATACCAATTGCAAGGCCCATGACTTCACTCCAAGTAACGGCCAAGCTTTGAATTTCAATTACAAAAAAAGGATCATCACTTTTAGTTTAGATTGATTTGGAAAGATTTTATTTAATTCTATTTTGAATTTAAATGTTAGGTTTATGTTAGAATATAAATAAGTCAAAGGAATTCCACCGGAGAACATATCATCTTATTACACCTTAGCTTATCTGAATTCTAATCCTTGTTTTTGTTTTCTACATCATGAGTAACTAACTCCCCTTTGTTAAGATTAAGAGCTCTGTTTATCTCTTGATGGATTATTAATTTAAGTGTTTATTTTATTTTGAGGTTTATAATTTGATCTATTTCATGATTGAGTTTTTGTTCTTCATCTTTAAAAAATAGAATTGTTAGAAAATATTCTAACTCCATTTTGGATTATTCTAGTATTACTTTAGAAAATTTAATATTAGAATTAGCTTGAAAACTCTTTCTCATGACTTTTTAAACTCAATTAGGAATAATATTTTAAAAAGTGTGTTACATTGTAATTCTCATAATCTTCAATTGGTTTAGAACTTACTTGAATAAGTGACATATAATTCGACCTAGGATCACTCTTGAATTTTATGTGAATATAAATCAGAATTGTGCTTAACCTCTTTTCTTAAATAATTGACTAAGGAATTAGCGATTAATTGGGTTAAAGAGAAATTGAATTGCCAATGAATTGGAACTTAATTATTTATGATTTGTCATGGATTGATCTTTACATGCCTCGAAATAAATAAACACAAGGATTATTTTCTTAGAGAGTGAACATCTCCAAAACTTTAACATTCACATTATTATTGTTTTTTTCTCATTACTTTGTTTATTTACTTTGCCTCTTTTATTTACTTTGCTTATTTACTTTGCTTGCTCAGTCTATTAATCCTTGTAGGAACAATATCCACTAATCGTGGTATTACTTGATACGATTCGGTGCACTTGCCGAGTTAGTTTTTACGCCATCACTCTTACAATGATGGCTTCTGATTAGGTGTTCTCTGAAGATGAAACCAACGTAGCTCATACCACTTCACTCCACTCCTTCTTCTTCTTCATTGCAATGCAAAAACAAAAGCAAGAAAAGAGAGAGAGGGAGCTGGTCGAGTGGAAGTCGAGGAGGATGAGCTCTCCATCTTTTCCTTGTTCTTCGTTGCACCATCATCAGAAGGGGGAAGTGATAGTCAAGAAGTGATTGACCGAAGCTGAGAAGGAGCCACCCCGTCACCCCTCCTATTCTTCAATTTTTCTTTGCTGGTAAAAACCAGCAACGTTAATCTCTTCTCCTCCAAATTTAAAATACTGATTTCTTCTGTTAGGTTCTGTTAAAACAAGCTAAAATCACAAGCAAAGAAGGGTGAGTATCCTTTCCCTATTTCTACTTGGGATTGGCTGAATGGCCTTGTGATTAACAAAATTCTAATTCTTCCTTTTTGATTCTATTAGAACTTTGTTAGAATAGCTGAACCACAAGCCAAGAAAGGGCTGAGTAAATCTTGGAAGAAAATTAACTGAGAAAGGAAGAGAGAGCTTGAGCTGAGTATGACCAAGAGTGAACTCCAACGAAGTAGGGATTATGCTAGTTTAATTTTATGTTTGTGATTATGTGATTAATGATGTTTGATGATAAAATGAATGGTTGCTTGATGGTGACTGCTGATTAGGCATGATGATTATGATTATAGTGCTATTATGATTAATTGTTGCACTATATTACTCTTGTATGATTATATGATGAATGAATGATGAAATGAACAAGAGGTGAGCTCTTAGAGCTGTAAGACTAATATGATTAAGTCTAAGCTAGTTTAAGAAAGATAGAATGATAATTAGAAGAGGATTAAAAGCTTAGGTAACCTTGACATTAAATAAAGAATAGGCAAAATTATGACATTTTGGCATGATATGACATGTATAATCACTGGAAATGTATGATAAAAATAAGTTTGGGTAAAATTTAACTGCAGCAACTCCCTAAATTTAAGACCTATCCTATTGTTAGATATGCTCACAAACAAATATTGGATCTTAGCAATAATGAAATATCTGGCACCATTGAAGACATCATAAGCATCATTGGTGTTCTAAATATTCTTATCTTAAAAAGGAACAAACTTATAGAAAACATACCCAATGAATTGTGCAATATTACTAGTGTGTTATCAATTATATATTTCTCTCATAATAGTCTTTCTGGTCCAATACCTAAATGTCTTAGAGATATAAGTTTTGATAATCCAGAGATTTTCCTGCTGAATTGATCTAATGTATTAGATCAAGTCATATATCCGCCATCGATTGTGCTTCGTCGAGTAAACTTCACGACGAAAAGTAGAGCATACAATTACCAAGGGATAATCCTTGCCTATATGAGTAAAGTGGACTTCTCACAGAACAAATTTGAAGGGAACATTCCGGCCGAACTTGGAAACATGACAAGGATCAGAGCAATAAACTTGTCTTATAATGACTTAACAGCACATATCCCATCTACACTTTCCAAATTGAAAGACATAAAGTTTGGATCTTTCTTCCAACAAATTGAGTGGCAATATAACAAATGTTTTTCTATATAGATTTCTTGGCAAACGACCTGAAATGTAACCAAATAATCATTAACATGTTATAATAACCATCTCTAATTAACAGAAGAGTTTTCTAATGAAATTGAATAGCAGACCTTGTTAATTTCATGGCGTGGGATATCATGAAGATCCTTAACATTAATTTTCTCAGAGTTTTGTGAGAACAAAAACAGAAACAAAACAATATGCCACATTTTCTGCAAGAACAAAAGCATTATGAATTAAAAAATAAATAAATAAACACACCTTAGGCAATGCCTACAATAAAAAACCTCATCACAACATGATGCTCTAATAAAAAACCTCAACATAAATATACAGATTAAATTTCTCAAGTTTTGCAACTAGACGAAAACGAACAGAGCCAAAAGCAAAGAACAACAAAATTAGTAAAAAGTCAATAATAATATACATGTCAGCTTCACCAGAAGACTATTATTGTTGTTGTTACCAGAGAAGTTACCAGTGGAGGTGGCGGTGAGAAAAGAACGACGCGATGATAATCAACAGCAAATCTGGACGGTGATGTGACGATCTGTAACAAAGGAGTGAGTAGAGGAGCCGACGAGACCAAAGGAGGCAACAGTGAGAAAAGAACGACGCGATGATGAGAAATGGCGGATCTGGAAGCAGATCTAGACGGTTATGCGCCAATCAGATGAGGTAGCGCGACCATAGGAGGCGATGGAGAGAAAAGAATAGTGCTATCTAAGAAGACGACGATGGTAACTCCGCAACAGGGGAAGATGAGAATGGTGTGGGTGAGTTAGGATTAGTGAGGGTAATTCGGTAGCTATCTTACTTTATTTAAAATAATTAGCGACCGATTAGTCTATTTAAATTAGTAACCAATTTAGTGATTAATTTAGTGGTTTTTACCCTATTTTTTATCGGTTGCAAAATCGGTCGCCAAAAGTTCCAAAGACATTACTTTTTTATTTTGGTTGCTAATTCAATTGCTAAATTAAAATAGTGACCAATTTTAGTAACCAACTTTATTTTGGTTGTATAAAACTTTATCGGTTGCTAATTTGGTTGCTATTAGTGATAGATTTTGTTGGTCGCTAAAATCGGTTGCTATCCTAACAATTAGCAACTGATTTAGTGACCAGGGCATTAGTGACCGAATTAGCGACCAAACAATTGTTCACCATATTTCACTATCAGTTGCAAAATCAGTCGCTAAAATAAAAAATAGCAACCGATTTTGTGACCAATAGTCCCAAAGACGTTACTTTTTGTTTTGGTTGCTAATTCGGTTGCTAAATTAAAAAATAGCGACCGATTTTAGCGATCAATTTCATTTTGGTGTATTAAAACTTATCGGTCGCTAATTCGGTTGCTATTAGTGACCAATTTTGTTGGTCGCTAAAATTGGTCGCTGAATGTAATTAAGCGACCAACATTTTTTTGGTCCTAGAAATTCTCTATCAGTCGCTAAATTGGTCGCTATTAGCAACCTGTTTTTTCGGTCACTAAAATCGGTCGTTATTCTAATAATTTCTTGTAGTGTTTCCCTCATCACAATAGGTAGGCTTTTAGTTTTTTTCCTGATTTAGGCAATTAGGGTTCCTAATCCGCACTCTCTAATCACTAGCCTGTGTTAAATTTAATTAGGGTTCTATATCACAATTTCATATTTAATCAGGGTTTTTCTATGTCTGGTTCAATTTCTGCCAGGCTGTCTGTGTTAGAAGCTTTCTCGTGCAGAATCGCATATGAGCATTGTTTGTTATTATTAGTGTTGAATTCTGATTTTGTTCTTTATTCAATTTGTGATGAATTGACTTTGTGGTTTTTGTGAGAAGGTATCCTGCGATTTAGGGTTCTGATTTGATGGTTTTTAATTTAGGGGTTTTAGCTTCTAAATGTGTACTGTTTCTAATTTTTAGGTTATAGGTTCTATTTTGGGTTCTTATTTGCCAAAAATAGATTAAGCTAGGGGATTCCATGGATCACAGCAAGGTCTTCGTCAATGCCTTGCAGGTTCTCTTTCATTCTCCTTCTCACTGTTTCATTCTCAGCTCATATTTGTATTTATTTTTCACTGTGTTGACATTTTAACTTTCAGTTACTCTCTGGTTTAATAGCGAAGATGAATTCTATTTTGCAGATAAAATGCGGTGAGAATCGCGTCGTTTCTTAAGTTGTGCACTTGCATTGCTAATTATAGTTGTTGACTAATATATATTATTTGCTCTGTATATTTTTTAATTGTTTTAGTTTCTTTATTTTTATTTTTCAATTAAATTTGTTATTTGAATTTAGATTGAAAACGAATATGGGAATGTGATGGCGGATTATGGTTATGCCGAAAAAGCATACATCAATTGGTGTGCAAATATGGCTGCGTGTTTGCATATTGGGGTTCCATGGATCATGTGCCAACAACATGATGCTCCTCAACCAATAGTATATACATTTATATTTTTACATGATTAATGTTTTGAAGATTATATATTATATTATAATCTTTAATAATAATTTCTATGTGTATATGTGATGAGCGGATATTTTATACGCTTTTAGGGGATAATTTCATATAGTTTAGAGTATGTTTTAGTTAGTTTTTAGTTTATTTCTAGTAGTTTTTAGGAAAAATTCATATTTCTGGACTTTACTATGAGTTGTGTGTTTTTCTGTAATTTCAGGTATTTTTCTGGCTGAAATTGAAGGAGCTGAGCAAAAATCTGATTCAGGCTGAAAAAGGACTGCTGATGCTGTTGGATTCTGACCTCCCTGCACTCAAAGTGGATTTTCTGGAGCTACAGAACTCGAAATGGCATTCTTCCAATTGCGTTGGAAAGTAGACATCCAGGGCTTTCCAGCAATATATAATAGTTCATACTTTGCACAAGGATAGACGACGTAAACTGGCGTTCAACGCCAGTTCTCTGCCCAATTCTGGCGTCCAGCGCCAGAAAAGGATCAAAAACTGGAGTTGAACGCCCAAACTGGCATAAAAACTGGCGTTCAACTCCACAAATGGCCTCCGCACGTGAATTGCTTAAAGTCTCAGCCCCAGCACACACCAAGTGGGCCCCAGAAGTGGATCTCTGCATCATCCATCATAGTCCACTCATATTTTGTAACCCTAGGCTACTAGTTTAGTATTTAAACAACTTTTAGAGACTTATTCTGTATCTCATGACATTTCAGATCTAAACTTTGTATTCTCTGACGGCATGAGTCTCTAAACCCCATTGTTGGGGGTGAGGAGCTCTGCTGTGTCTCGATGAATTAATGCAAGTATTTCTGTTTTCCATTCAAACACGCTTGTTCCTATCTAAGATGTTCATTCGCGCTTAACTGTGATGGAGGTGATGATCCGTGACATTCATCACCTTCCTCAAACCATGAACGCGTGCCTGACAACCACCTCCGTTCTATATACGATTGAATGAGTATCTCTTAGATTCCTTAATCAGAATCTTCGTGGTATAAGCTAGAACTGATGGCAGCATTCATGAGAATCTGGAAAGTCTAAACCTTATCTCTGGTATTCCGAGTAGGATTCAAGGATTGAACGACTGTGACGAGTTTCAAACTCCTGAAGGCTGGGCGTTAGTGACAGACGCAAAAGGATAGTAAATCCTATTCCAACCGGATCGAGAACCAACCGGTGATTAGTCGTGCTGTGACAGAGCACGTGAGCGTAGTTTTCACTGGAAGGATGGAAGGTAGCCATTGACAACGGTGATCCACCAACACACAGCTTACCATAAGGGGACGTGTGTGCGTGAACAAGAAGACAGAGGAAAGCAGAGATTCAGAAGACAAAGCATCTCCAAAACTCCAACATATTCTCCATTACTGCACAACAAGTAACTTTTAATTTATGCTCTACTAGTTACTCACAATTCAATTGATAAACATAATTGACTTCCTGACTAAGATTTACAAGATAACCATAGATTGCTTCAAACCAACAATCTCTGTGGGATTCGACCCTTACTCACGTAAGGTATTACTTGGACGACCCAGTGCACTTGCTGGTTAGTGGTACGAGTTGTGAAAAGTGTGATTCACAATTCGTGCACCAAGTTTTTGGCGCCGTTGCCGGGGATTGTTCGTGTTTGAACAACTGACGGATTATTTTGTTGCTTAGATTAGGAAAAATCTTTCTCTTTTTTGTTTAGAGTCTTTTATTATTTATCCCTTGTTAAAATACTTTAAACTTATAGCTCAGTTATTTAGAACGTGGTGTTTATGTTCATGATAATTGGCTATCATATTTTTTAAAAATCTTTTTCAAAAATAATTTTTCTATTAAATCCTGTGCCAAACTTTAAGTTTGGTGTTTTCAAAAATAATCTTTCTTAAAATTTTTGAAGGCCCCATAACTCATTTGGCTAGAGCGTTAATCTGTGTTCTTGGTAATTGGGTTAGAATCTTTTATACTCTTTTCAAAACCTTCTTTTTCAAAAATATTTTTTTTCTATTAAATCTTGTGCCAAACTTTAAGTTTGGTGTTTTCTTGTTGATTTCCCTTTGATTTTCGAAAATTTTGGTTTGGTTTTCTAAAAATTTTGAGTTTGGTGTTCTTCCTTCATGTTCTTGTGTTCTTGTGAGTCTTCAAAGTGTTCTTGAGTTTCCTTGTGTCTTGATCTTAAAATTTTTAAGTTTGGTGTTCCTTGGTGTTTTCCCTCCAAAATTTTCAAAAACAAGGAGCATTAGATCTAAAAATTTTAAATCTTGTACTATCTTATTGTTTTTCTCTCTCCTCACTAAATTCAAAAATATCTTTTCAAAATATCTCTTCTAACTTCCTAACTTCTTATCTTTTCAAAATTTGTTTCAACTAACTAACTAACTTTTTGTTTGTTTCTTAACTTTTAAAAATATCTTCCCTCTTTTTCAAAAATTTCTTTTTAACTAATTATTTTTAATTTTTTTACGAAAAAAAAAATTTATTATTTCAAAATTCAAATTCTTTTTAGTTATTTTATTTTATTTAAGTATTTACTTCTTATAAAATAAAATAAATAAAAAGATAAATCAGTCCAAGTTATATCCATATATCCATCATGGACATAAGTGGAGATGGACAGTCCAGGAGGACTTTGGGGTCATATTCTAACCCCTCTACTGCTTCGTATGGGAGTAGCATATGCATACCCTCCATTGGAGTTAGTAGCTTTGAGTTGAATCCTCAGCTCATTATCATGGTGCAGCAAAGTTGCCAGTATTCCGGTCTTCCACAGGAAGAACCTACAGAGTTTCTGGCACAATTTTTACAAATTGCTGACACAGTACATGATAAGGAAATAGATCAGGATGTCTACAGACTATTACTGTTTCCATTTGCTGTAAAAGATCAAGCTAAGAGGTGGTTAAATAACCAACCTAAGGCCAGCATAAGAACATGGAAACAGCTGACAGAAAAATTCCTGAATCAATATTTCCCTCCAAAAAGGATGACACAGCTAAGGCTGGACATCCAAGGCTTTAAACAAGGAGATAATGAATCTCTTTATGATGCCTGGGAGAGATACAGAGAGATGCTACGAAAATGCCCCTCTGAAATGTTTTCAGAGTGGGTTCAGTTAGACATCTTCTACTATGGGCTTGCAGAAAGAGCTCAGATGTCTTTAGATTACTCAACTGGTGGATCTATCCATATGAGAAAGACAATTGAAGAAGCTCAAGAGCTCATTGATACAGTTGCCAGGAATCAGCATCTGTATCTAAGCAGCAACCCTTCCATGAATGAAGAGGTTAAAACAGTAACTGCTGAATTCAGTACTGTAAAACAAGCTGCTGAATTCAATCAGCAATTAGATTTTCTAACAAAGCAGCTAGCTGAATTCAAAGACAGGTTACAGGAGACAAGGATAGCTAATATACATATGGAAGAACAGTTTAAGCAAACAAAGCAGCAGCTATCAAAGCAAATAGCAGAAGAATGCCAAGCAGTTCAATTAAGAAGTGGGAAAACATTAAATACCCCACCTCAAGGCATCAAAAATTCAAGAAATGAGCAACCCACCAAAGATTCCCCTGAGGACAGTAAGAGCCCAGGGAAAAATAATTCTGGCACTAAAACGCCAGAAAATGGGTGGAAGGCTGGCGCTGAACGCCCAGACCATGCCCAAAACTGGTGTTCAGCGCCAGAAACAAGGCAGGATTGGCGTTCAACGCCAGAATTGGGCAAGAATCTGGCGTTGAACGCCCAAATGGGGCAGAATCCAGCGTTGAACGCCCAACAGGGGCACATTTCTGGCGTTCAGGCGCCAGGAACAGACAGTGAGCTGGCGTCTAACGTCACTCCAGCTTCTGACTCTGGCATTCAATTGCCAGTGAGGGATCAGACACACACAAGTGCTGACAACAACCCCTCTAAAAAGGCTTCTTTAACCACTAAGGTTGAGGAATATAAAGCCAAGATACCTTATCCTCAAAAACTCCGGAAAGAGGAGCAGGATAAGCAATTTGATCGCTTTGCAGATTATCTAAGGACTCTTGAAATAAAGATTCCATTTGCAGAGGCACTTGAGCAAATACCTTCTTATGCCAAGTTCATGAAAGAGATCTTGAGTCATAAAAAGGAATGGAGAGAAACAGAAAGAGTTCTCCTCACTGAAGAATGCAGTGCAGTCATTCTGAAAAGCTTTCCTGAAAAGCTTAAAGACCCTGGGAGTTTTCTGATACCATGCATATTAGAAGGTGATTGCACCAAGACAGCTTTATGTGATCTTGGGGCAAGCATCAACCTAATACCTGCATCCACTATCAGGAAGCTTGGCTTAACTGAGGAAGTTAAACCAACCCGGATATGTCTCCAACTTGCTGATGGTTCCACTAAATACCCATCAGGCGTGATTGAGGACATGATTGTCAGAGTTGGGCCATTCGCCTTTCCCACTGACTTTGTTGTGCTGGAAATGGAGGAGCACAAGAGTGCTACTCTCATTCTAGGAAGACCCTTCCTAGCAACTGGACGATCCCTCATTGACGTCCAGCAGGGGGAAATAACCCTGAGAGTCAACGATGACGAGTTCAAGTTGAACGCTGTCAAAGCCATGCAGCATCTAGACACATCAACAGACTGCATGAAAGTTGACCTTATTGACTCTTTGGTAGAAGAGATCAACATGGCTGAGAGTCTCGAATCAGAGTTGGAAAACATCTTTAAAGATGTTCAGCCTGATTTGGAGGATTCAGGGGACATGAAAGAGCCTCTGAACTTTCTCCTGAAAGAGGAAAAACCTCCTAAACCAGAGCTCAAGCCACTGCCACCATCCTTGAAATATGCATTTCTAGGAGAAGGTGACACTTTTCCAGTGATCATAAGCTCTGCTTTAAATTCACAGGAAGAGGAAGCACTTATTCAAGTGCTAAGGACACACAAGACAGCTCTTGGGTGGTCCATAGGTGACCTTAAGGGCATAAGCCCAGCTAGATGCATGCACAAAATCCTATTGGAGGATAATGCCAAACCAGTGGTTCAACCACAGAGGCGGCTAAATCCAGCCATGAAGGAAGTAGTGCAGAAAGAGGTCACCAAATTACTAGAGGCTGGGATTATTTATCCCATTTCTGATAGCCCCTGGGTGAGCCCTGTTCAAGTCGTCCCAAAAAAGGGAGGCATGACAGTGATTCATAATGAAAAAAATGAACTGGTTCCTACAAGAACAGTTACAGGGTGGCGCATGTGTATTGACTACAGAAGGTTCAATACAGCCACCAGAAAGGATCATTTTCCTTTACCATTCATAGACCAGATGCTAGAGAGACTAGCAGGTCATGATTATTACTGCTTTTTGGATGGCTACTCAGGCTATAACCAAATTGCAGTAGATCCCCAAGATCAAGAGAAAACAGCATTCACATGTCCATCCGGAGTGTTTGCTTATAGAAGGATGCCCTTTGGGCTATGCAATGCACCTGCAACCTTCCAGAGATGCATGCTCTCTATTTTCTCTTATATGGTGGAAAAATTTCTGGAAGTTTTCATGGATGACTTCTCAGTATATGGAGACTCATTCAGCTCCTGTCTTGATCACCTAAAACTTGTTCTGAAAAGATGCCAAGAAACCAACCTAGTTTTAAACTGGGAAAAGTGTCACTTCATGGTGACTGAAGGAATTGTTCTTGGGCATAAAATCTCAAACAAGGGAATAGAGGTGGATCAAGCAAAAATAGAGGTAATTGAAAAATTACCACCACCTGCCAATGTTAAGGCAATCAGAAGCTTTCTGGGGCATGCAGGATTCTATAGGAGGTTTATAAAGGATTTTTCAAAAATCGCAAAACCTCTAAGCAATCTGCTAGCTGCTGACACGCCATTTGTGTTTGACACAGCATGCCTGCAGGCGTTTGAAACGCTGAAAGCTAAGCTGGTCACAGCACCAGTCATTTCTGCACCAGACTGGACATTGCCATTTGAGTTAATGTGTGATGCCAGTGATCATGCCATTGGTGCAGTATTGGGACAGAGGCATGACAAGCTTCTGCATGTCATTTATTATGCCAGTCGCGTTTTAAATGATGCCCAGAAAAATTACACAACCACAGAAAAGGAATTACTTGCAGTGGTTTACGCCATTGACAAGTTCAGATCCTACTTAGTAGGATCAAAGGTGATTGTGTACACTGACCATGCTGCTCTTAAGTATCTACTCACAAAGCAGGATTCAAAACCCAGGCTCATCAGATGGGTATTGCTTCTGCAAGAGTTTGATATAGAAATAAGAGACAGAAAAGGGACAGAGAACCAAGTAGCTGATCATCTGTCCCGGATAGAGCCAGTGGAAGGGACGTCCCTCCCCTTCCTTGAGATCTCTGAGACATTCCCTGATGAGCATCTATTTGCCATTCAGGAAGCACCATGGTTTGCCGATATTGCAAACTATAAAGCTGCAAGGTTCATACCCAAGGAGTACAATAGAATACAAAAAAAGAAACTAATTACTGATGCAAAGTACTACTTGTGGGATGAGCCCTATCTCTTTAAGAGATGTGCAGACGGAATTATCCGTAGGTGTGTCCCCAGAGAGGAAGCACAGAGAATCTTATGGCATTGCCATGGATCTCAATATGGAGGCCATTTCGGAGGTGAGCGAACAGCCACCAAGGTCCTCCAATGTGGCTTCTATTGGCCCACACTCTATAAAGATTCCCGAGAGTTTGTACGTAATTGTGACAGTTGCCAAAGAGCTGGTAATCTGCCTCATGGTTACGCCATGCCTCAACAAGGAATCTTGGAAATAGAGTTGTTTGATGTATGGGGAATTGACTTCATGGGACCTTTCCCACCATCATACTCAAACACTTATATTCTGGTGGCAGTTGACTATGTATCAAAATGGGTTGAGGCTATTGCCACACCCACCAATGATACTAAAACAGTGCTGAAGTTCCTCCAAAAATATATCTTTAGCAGGTTTGGTGTCCCTAGAGTGTTAATCAGTGATGGAGGCACTCACTTCTGCAACAAACAGCTTTACTCTGCCATGGTTCGGTATGGAATTCGCCACAAAGTGGCCACTCCATATCATCCACAAACCAATGGGCAAGCTGAAGTCTCTAATAGAGAATTAAAGAGAATCCTGGAACGGACAGTAAGTACCCGTAGAAAGGATTGGGCACGGAGCTTGGATGATGCTCTGTGGGCTTACAGAACAGCATTCAAGACCCCTATAGGGACCTCCCCATACCAACTTGTGTATGGTAAGGCATGTCACCTGCCCGTGGAACTGGAACATAAAGCTTATTGGGCAACCAGATTCCTAAACTTAGATGCCAAATTAGCAGGAGAAAAACGATTGCTCCAGCTAAATGAGCTAGAGGAATTCAAATTCACAGCTTTCGAAAATGCCAAGCTTTATAAAGAAAAATCAAAAAAATGGCATGACAGAAAGCTGTCATCTAGAATCTTTGAACCAGGACAGAAGGTCCTGTTGTTTAACTCTAGACTCAGGCTATTCCCCGGGAAACTGAAATCCCGGTGGAGGGGACCATACGTGATTACAAGTGTGTCACCATATGGTTATGTGGAGCTTCAAGATATTGATTCTGATAAGAAGTTCATTGTCAATGGACAGAGAATCAAGCATTATCTTGAAGGCAACATTGAGCAAGAATGCTCAAGGCTGAAGCTAGATTAAAAGCTCAGCAAGGTCCAGCTAAAGACAATAAAGAAGCGCTTGCTGGGAGGCAACCCAGCCATGGGGCAACAATCCTCTAAGCATTTTGCCCTATTTTTATTTTTATTTGTTTATATAAAGTTCACTGACACTAAGGTAAAGAATCATTTGCATAAGTTTACAGGGTTACAGAAGGAATCTACACACAAAACAGAGATAGGGAGCTTACTGGTAAGAAAACGCCAGTGAAGGCCATTTTGGGCGTTCAGCGCCCAAAATGGGCATCCAGTGGGCGCTGAACGCCAGTAAGGATAGCTATCTGGCGTTCAACGCCAGAAAAGGGCAACAACTGGGCGTTGAACGCCCAGGAGAGCAGCATTTGGGCGTTGAACGCCCAAAACAGGCAGTGTTTGGGCGTTCAAACGCCAGGATGGTGGGGAGGAGCTCTCCTTCTACCCATCTCCTTCTTTTTCTTTTGCTTGAGGACAAGCAAAGCTCTAAGTTTGGTGTGCTTATCCGTGATCACTAAGATCATGGCCCCTAAAGGAAAACAACCCACTCCAAGAGGAGCAAGGGCGTGATTTAAAGGAACTGAAGCGCCAGAAATTCTCTCTTGAAGGACCAAACACCTCACAGACTAGAGGAACATCCACTTCCCAAACCTCAAGGTTGTTGAGTTCTAATCTTAGCCTTAACTCTGTGATAACTGTTCTTATTTTAATTTTACCTTAGGAGTCATATAGTAGTAATTAGTATCTATTTTGATTTTATCTCCAATTAAGCTATAGTTTATTTTTCTCATCATCAGCAAACATGAATAAAGTAGTAGATCTTTTGAATAAGAAGCAATAAAATTTCGAGTTTTAATAAGAGAAATTCTAATTAGTTAAATGTGGTGGCAATGCTTTCTGTCTTCTGAATGAATGCTTGAACAGTGCATATGTCTTTTGAATTTGTTGTTTAAGACTGTTAAATATGTTGGCTCTTGAAAGAATGATGAACATGAGACATGTTATTGATAATCTGAAAAATCATAAAAATGATTCTTGAAGCAAGAAAAAGCAGCAAAGAACAAAGCTTGCAGAAAAAAAAAAAAAAAGCAAGCAGAAAAAGCCAATAACCCTTAAAACCAAAAGGCAAGGGCAAATAAAAAGGATCCCAAGGCTTTGAGCATCAGTGGATAGGAGGGCCTAAAGGACTAAAATCCTGGTCTAAGCAGCTAAACCAAGCTGTCCCTAACCATGTGCTTGTGGCGTGTAGGTGTCAAGTGAAAACTTGAGACTGAGCGGTTAAAGTCAAGGTCCAAAGCAAAAAGAAGAGTGTGCTTAAGAACTCTGGACACCTCTAATTGGGGACTTTAGCAAAGCTGAGTCACAATCTGAAAAGGTTCACCCAGTTATGTGTCTGTGGCATTTATGTATCCGGTAGTAATACTGGAAAACAAAGTGCTTAGGGCCACGGCCAAGACTCGTAAAGAAGCTGTGTTCAAGAATCATCACATTGAACTAAGAGAATCAATAACACTATCTGAACTCTGAGTTCCTATAGATGCCAATCACTCTGAGCTTCAATGGATAAAGTGAGATGCCAAAACTGTTCAGAAGCAAAAAGCTACTAGTCCCGCTCATCTAATTAGGATCTGAGCTTCAATCAAAAACTCTGAGATATTATTGCTTCTCAACCTATTAGTCTTCTATTTTATTTGTCTAGTTGCTTGAGGACAAGCAACAGTTTAAGTTTGGTGTTGTGATGAGCGGATATTTTATACGCTTTTTGGGGATAATTTCATATAGTTTAGAGTATGTTTTAGTTAGTTTTTAGTTTATTTCTAGTAGTTTTTAGGAAAAATTCATATTTCTGGACTTTACTATGAGTTGTGTATTTTTCTGTAATTTCAGGTATTTTTCTGGCTGAAATTGAAGGAGCTGAGCAAAAATCTGATTCAGGCTGAAAAAGGACTGCTGATGCTGTTGGATTCTGACCTCCCTGCACTCAAAGTGGATTTTCTGGAGCTACAGAACTCGAAACGGCATTCTTCCAATTGCGTTGGAAAGTAGACATCCAGGGCTTTCCAGCAATATATAATAGTCCATACTTTGCACAAGGATAGACGACGTAAACTGGCGTTCAACGCCAGTTCTCTGCCTAATTCTAGCGTCCAGCGCCAGAAAAGGATCAAAAACTGGAGTTGAACGCCCAAACTGGCATAAAAACTAACGTTCAACTCCACAAATGGCCTCCGCACGTGAATTGCTTAAAGTCTCAGCCCCAGCACACACCAAGTGGGCCCCAGCACACCAAGTGGGCCCCAGAAGTGGATCTCTGCATCATCCATCATAGTCCACTCATATTTTGTAACCCTAGGCTACTAGTTTAGTATTTAAACAACTTTTAGAGACTTATTCTGTATCTCATGACATTTCAGATCTAAACTTTGTATTCTCTAACGGCATGAGTCTCTAAACCCCATTGTTGGGGGTGAGGAGCTCTGCTGTGTCTCGATGAATTAATGCAAGTATTTCTGTTTTCCATTCAAACACGCTTGTTCCTATCTAAGATGTTCATTCGCGCTTAACTGTGATGGAGGTGATGATCCGTGACATTCATCACCTTCCTCAAACCATGAACGCGTGCCTGACAACCACCTCCATTCTATATACGATTGAATGAGTATCTCTTAGATTCCTTAATAAGAATCTTCGTGGTATAAGCTAGAACTGATGGCAGCATTCATGAGAATCCGGAAAGTCTAAACCTTGTCTGTGGTATTCCGAGTAGGATTCAAGGATTGAACGACTGTGACGAGCTTCAAACTCCTGAAGGCTGGGCGTTAGTGACAGACGCAAAAGGATAGTAAATCCTATTCCAACCGGATCGAGAACCAACCGGTGATTAGCCGTGCTGTGACAGAGCACGTGAGCGTAGTTTTCACTGGAAGGATGGAAGGTAGCCATTGACAACGGTGATCCACCAACACACAGCTTGCCATAAGGGGACGTGCATGCGTGAACAAGAAGACAGAGGAAAGCAGAGATTCAGAAGACAAAGCATCTCCAAAACTCCAACATATTCTCCATTACTGCACAACAAGTAACTTTTAATTTATGCTCTACTGGTTACTCACAATTCAATTGATAAACATAATTGACTTCCTGACTAAGATTTACAAGATAACCATAGATTGCTTCAAACCAACAATCTCTGTGGGATTCGACCCTTACTCACGTAAGGTATTACTTGGACGACCCAGTGCACTTGCTGGTTAGTGGTACGAGTTGTGAAAAGTGTGATTCACAATTCGTGCACCAAGTTTTTGGCGCCGTTGCCGGGGATTGTTCGTGTTTGAACAACTGACGGATTATTTTGTTGCTTAGATTAGGAAAAATCTTTCTCTTTTTTTGTTTAGAGTCTTTTATTATTTATCCCTTGTTAAAATACTTTAAACTTATAGCTCAGTTATTTAGAACGTGGTGTTTATGTTCATGATAATTGGCTATCAAATTTTTTAAAAACCTTTTTCAAAAATAATTTTTTTATTAAATCCTGTGCCAAACTTTAAGTTTGGTGTTTTCAAAAATAATCTTTCTTAAAATTTTTGAAGGCCCCATAACTCATTTGGCTAGAGCGTTAATCTGTGTTCTTGGTAATTGGGTTAGAATCTTTTATACTCTTTTCAAAACCTTCTTTTTCAAAAATATTTTTTTCTATTAAATCTTGTGCCAAACTTTAAGTTTGGTGTTTTCTTGTTGATTTCCCTTTGATTTTCGAAAATTTTGGTTTGGTTTTCTAAAAATTTTGAGTTTGGTGTTCTTCCTTCATGTTCTTGTGTTCTTGTGAGTCTTCAAAGTGTTCTTGAGTTTCCTTGTGTCTTGATCTTAAAATTTTTAAGTTTGGTGTTCCTTGGTGTTTTCCCTCCAAAATTTTCAAAAACAAGGAGCATTAGATCTAAAAATTTTAAATCTTGTACTATCTTATTGTTTTTCTCTCTCCTCACTAAATTCAAGAATATCTTTTCAAAATATCTCTTCTAACTTCCTAACTTCTTATCTTTTCAAAATTTGTTTCAACTAACTAACTAACTTTTTGTTTGTTTCTTAACTTTTTCAAAACTACCTAACTAACTCTCTCTCTCTAATTTTCGAAAATATCTTCCCTCTTTTTCAAAAATTTCTTTTTAACTAATTATTTTTAATTTTTTTACGAAAAAAAAAATTGATTATTTCAAAATTCAAATTCTTTTTAGTTATTTTATTTTATTTAAGTATTTACTTCTTATAAAATAAAATAAATAAAAAGATAAATCAGTCCAAGTTATATCCATATATCCATCATGGACATAAGTGGAGATGGACAGTCCAGGAGGACTTTGGGGTCATATTCTAACCCCTCTACTGCTTCGTATGGGAGTAGCATATGCATACCCTCCATTGGAGTTAGTAGCTTTGAGTTGAATCCTCAGCTCATTATCATGGTGCAGCAAAGTTGCCAGTATTCCGGTCTTCCACAGGAAGAACCTACAGAGTTTCTGGCGCAATTTTTACAAATTGCTGACACAGTACATGATAAGGAAATAGATCAGGATGTCTACAGACTTTTACTGTTTCCATTTGCTGTAAAAGATCAAGCTAAGAGGTGGTTAAATAACCAACCTAAGGCCAGCATAAGAACATGGAAACAGCTGACAGAGAAATTCCTGAATCAATATTTCCCTCCAAAAAGGATGACACAGCTAAGGCTGGACATCCAAGGCTTTAAACAATGAGATAATAAATCTCTTTATGATGCCTGGGAGAGATACAGAGAGATGCTACGAAAATGCCCCTCTGAAATGTTTTCAGAGTGGGTTCAGTTAGACATCTTCTACTATGGGCTTGCAGAAAGAGCTCAGATGTCTTTAGATTACTCAGCTGGTGGATCTATCCATATGAGAAAGACAATTGAAGAAGCTCAAGAGCTCATTGATACAGTTGCCAGGAATCAGCATCTGTATCTAAGCAGCAACCCTTCCATGAATGAAGAGGTTAAAACAGTAACTGCTGAATTCAGTACTGTAAAACAAGCTGCTGAATTCAATCAGCAATTAGATTTTCTAACAAAGCAGCTAGCTGAATTCAAAGACAGGTTACAGGAGACAAGGATAGCTAATATACATATGGAAGAACAGTTTAAGCAAACAAAGCAGCAGCTATCAAAGCAAATAGCAGAAGAATGCCAAGCAGTTCAATTAAGAAGTGGGAAAACATTAAATACCCCACCTCAAGGCATCAAAAATTCAAGAAATGAGCAACCCACCAAAGATTCCCCTGAGGACAGTAAGAGCCCAGGGAAAAATAATTCTGGCACTAAAACGCCAGAAAATGGGTGGAAGGCTGGCGCTGAACGCCCAGACCATGCCCAAAACTGGCGTTCAGCGCCAGAAACAAGGCAGGATTGGCGTTCAACCCCAGAATTGGGCAAGAATCTGGCGTTGAACGCCCAAATGGGGCAGAATCCAGCGTTGAACGCCCAACAGGGGCACATTTCTGGCGTTCAGGCGCCAAGAACAGACAGTGAGCTGGCGTCTAACGTCACTCCAGCTTCTGACTCTGGCATTCAATTGCCAGTGAGGGATCAGACACACACAAGTACTGACAACAACCCCTCTAAAAAGGCTTCTTTAACCACTAAGGTTGAGGAATATAAAGCCAAGATACCTTATCCTCAAAAACTCCGGAAAGAGGAGCAGGATAAGCAATTTGCTCGCTTTGCAAATTATCTAAGGACTCTTGAAATAAAGATTCCATTTGCAGAGGCACTTGAGCAAATACCTTCTTATGCCAAGTTCATGAAAGAGATCTTGAGTCATAAAAAGGAGTGGAGAGAAACAGAAAGAGTTCTCCTCACTGAAGAATGCAGTGCAGTCATTCTGAAAAGCTTTCCTGAAAAGCTTAAAGACCCTGGGAGTTTTCTGATACCATGCATATTAGAAGGTGATTGCACCAAGACAGCTTTATGCGATCTTGGGGCAAGCATCAACCTAATACCTGCATCCACTATCAGGAAGCTTGGCTTAACTGAGGAAGTTAAACCAACCCGGATATGTCTCCAACTTGCTGATGGTTCCACTAAATACCCATCAGGCGTGATTGAGGACATGATTGTCAGAGTTGGGCCATTCGCCTTTCCCACTGACTTTGTTGTGCTGGAAATGGAGGAGCACAAGAGTGCTACTCTCATTCTAGGAAGACCCTTCCTAGCAACTGGACGATCCCTCATTGACGTCCAGCAGGGGGAAATAACCCTGAGAGTCAACGATGACGAGTTCAAGTTGAACGCTGTCAAAGCCATGCAGCATCCAGACACATCAACAGACTGCATGAAAGTTGACCTTATTGACTCTTTGGTAGAAGAGATCAACATGGCTGAGAGTCTCGAATCAGAGTTGGAAAACATCTTTAAAGATGTTCAGCCTGATTTGGAGGATTCAGGGGACATGAAAGAGCCTCTGAACTTTCTCCTGAAAGAGGAAAAACCTCCTAAACCAGAGCTCAAGCCACTGCCACCATCCTTGAAATATGCATTTCTAGGAGAAGGTGACACTTTTCCAGTGATCATAAGCTCTGCTTTAAATTCACAGGAAGAGGAAGCACTTATTCAAGTGCTAAGGACACACAAGACAGCTCTTGGGTGGTCCATAGGTGACCTTAAGGGCATAAGCCCAGCTAGATGCATGCACAAAATCCTACTGGAGGATAATGCCAAACCAGTGGTTCAACCACAGAGGCGGCTAAATCCAGCCATGAAGGAAGTGGTGCAGAAAGAGGTTACCAAATTACTAGAGGCTGGGATTATTTATCCCATTTCTGATAGCCCCTGGGTGAGCCCTGTTCAAGTCGTCCCAAAAAAGGGAGGCATGACAGTGATTCATAATGAAAAATTGAACTGGTTCCTACAAGAACAGTTACAGGGTGGCGCATGTGTATTGACTACAGAAGGCTCAATACAGCCACCAGAAAGGATCATTTTCCTTTACCATTCATAGACCAGATGCTAGAGAGACTAGCAGGTCATGATTATTACTGCTTTTTGGATGGCTACTCAGGCTATAACCAGATTGCAGTAGATCCCCAAGATCAAGAGAAAACAGCATTCACATGTCCATCCGGAGTGTTTGCTTATAGAAGGATGCCCTTTGGGCTATGCAATGCACCTGCAACCTTCCAGAGATGCATGCTCTCTATTTTCTCTGATATGGTGGAAAAATTTCTGGAAGTTTTCATGGATGACTTCTCAGTATATGGAGACTCATTCAGCTCCTGTCTTGATCACCTAAAACTTGTTCTGAAAAGATGCCAAGAAACCAACCTAGTTTTAAACTGGGAAAAGTGTCACTTCATGGTGACTGAAGGAATTGTTCTTGGGCATAAAATCTCAAACAAGGGAATAGAGGTGGATCAAGCAAAAATAGAGGTAATTGAAAAATTACCACCACCTGCCAATGTTAAGGCAATCAGAAGCTTTCTGGGGCATGCAGGATTCTATAGGAGGTTTATAAAGGATTTTTCAAAAATCGCAAAACCTCTAAGCAATCTGCTAGCTGCTGACACGCCATTTGTGTTTGACACAGCATGCCTGCAGGCGTTTGAAACGCTGAAAGCTAAGCTGGTCACAGCACCAGTCATTTCTGCACCAGACTGGACATTGCCATTTGAGTTAATGTGTGATGCCAGTGATCATGCCATTGGTGCAGTATTGGGACAGAGGCATGACAAGCTTCTGCATGTCATTTATTATGCCAGTCGCATTTTAAATAATGCCCAGAAAAATTACACAACCACAGAAAAGGAATTACTTGCAGTGGTTTACGCCATTGACAAGTTCAGATCCTACTTAGTAGGATCAAAGGTGATTGTGTACACTGACCATGCTGCTCTTAAGTATCTACTCACAAAGCAGGATTCAAAACCCAGGCTCATCAGATGGGTATTGCTTCTGCAAGAGTTTGATATAGAAATAAGAGACAGAAAAGGGACAGAGAACCAAGTAGCTGATCATCTGTCCCGGATAGAGCCAGTGGAAGGGACGTCCCTCCCCTTCCTTGAGATCTCTGAGACATTCCCTGATGAGCATCTATTTGCCATTCAGGAAGCACCATGGTTTGCCGATATTGCAAACTATAAAGCTGCAAGGTTCATACCCAAGGAGTACGATAGAATACAAAAAAAGAAACTAATTACTGATGCAAAGTACTACTTGTGGGATGAGCCCTATCTCTTTAAGAGATGTGCAGACGGAATTATCCGTAGGTGTGTCCCTAGAGAGGAAGCACAGAGAATCTTATGGCATTGCCATGGATCTCAATATGGAGGCCATTTCGGAGGTGAGCGAACAGCCACCAAGGTCCTCCAATGTGGCTTCTATTGGCCCACACTCTATAAAGATTCCCGAGAGTTTGTATGTAATTGTGACAGTTGCCAAAGAGCTGGTAATCTGCCTCATGGTTACGCCATGCCTCAACAAGGAATCTTGGAAATAGAGTTGTTTGATGTATGGGGAATTGACTTCATGGGACCTTTCCCACCATCATACTCAAACACTTATATTCTGGTGGCAGTTGACTATGTATCAAAATGGGTTGAGGCTATTGCCACACCCACCAATGATACTAAAACAGTGCTGAAGTTCCTCCAGAAACATATCTTTAGCAGGTTTGGTGTCCCTAGAGTGTTAATCAGTGATGGGGGCACTTACTTCTGCAACAAACAGCTTTACTCTGCCATGGTTCGGTATGGAATTCGCCACAAAGTGGCCACTCCATATCATCCACAAACCAATGGGCAAGCTGAAGTCTCTAATAGAGAATTAAAGAGAATCCTGGAACGGACAGTAAGTACCCGTAGAAAGGATTGGGCACGGAGCTTGGATGATGCTCTGTGGGCTTACAGAACAGCATTCAAGACCCCTATAGGGACCTCCCCATACCAACTTGTGTATGGTAAGGCATGTCACCTGCCCGTGGAACTGGAACATAAAGCTATGGGCAACCAGATTCCTAAACTTAGATGCCAAATAGCAGGAGAAAAACAATTGCTCCAGCTAAATGAGCTAGAGGAATTCAGATTCACAGCTTTCGAAAATGCCAAGCTTTATAAAGAAAAATAAAAAAATGGCATGACAGAAAGCTGTCATCTAGAATCTTTGAACCAGGACAGAAGGTCCTGTTGTTTAACTCTAGACTCAGGCTATTCCCTGGGAAACTGAAATCCCGGTGGAGGGGACCATACGTGATTACAAGTGTGTCACCATATGGTTATGTGGAGCTTCAAGATATTGATTCTGATAAGAAGTTCATTGTCAATGGACAGAGAATCAAGCATTATCTTGAAGGCAACATTGAGCAAGAATGCTCAAGGCTGAAGCTAGATTAAAAGCTCAGCAAGGTCCAGCTAAAGACAATAAAGAAGCGCTTGCTGGGAGGCAACCCAGCCATGGGGCAACAATCCTCTAAGCATTTTGCCCTATTTTTATTTTTATTTGTTTATATAAAGTTCACTGACACTAAGGTAAAGAATCATTTGCATAAGTTTACAGGGTTACAGAAGGAATCTACACACAAAACAGAGATAGGGAGCTTACTGGCAAGAAAACGCCAGTGAAGGCCATTTTGGGCGTTCAGCGCCCAAAATGGGCATCCAGTGGGCGCTGAACGCCAGTAAGGATAGCTATCTGGCGTTCAACGCCAGAAAAGGGCAACAACTGGGCGTTGAACTCCCAGGAGAGTAGCATTTGGGCGTTGAACGCCCAAAACAGGCAGTGTTTGGGCGTTCAAACGCCAGGATGGTGGGGAGGAGCTCTCCTTCTACCCATCTCCTTCTTTTTCTTTTGCTTGAGGACAAGCAAAGCTCTAAGTTTGGTGTGCTTATCCGTGATCACTAAGATCATGGCCCCTAAAGGAAAACAACCCACTCCAAGAGGAGCAAGGGCGTGATTTAAAGGAACTGAAGCGCCAGAAATTCTCTCTTGAAGGACCAAGCACCTCACAGACTAGAGGAACATCCACTTCCCAAACCTCAAGGTTGTTGAGTTCTAATCTTAGCCTTAACTCTGTGATAGCTGTTCTTATTTTAATTTTACCTTAGGAGTCATATAGTAGTAATTAGTATCTATTTTGATTTTATCTCCAATTAAGCTATAGTTTATTTTCTCATCATCAGCAAACATGAATAAAGTAGTAGATCTTTTGAATAAGAAGCAATAAAATTTCGAGTTTTAATAAGAGAAATTCTAATTAGTTAAATGTGGTGGCAATGCTTTCTGTCTTCTGAATGAATGCTTGAACAGTGCATATGTCTTTTGAATTTGTTGTTTAAGACTGTTAAATATGTTGGCTCTTGAAAGAATGATGAACATGAGACATGTTATTGATAATCTGAAAAATCATAAAAATGATTCTTGAAGCAAGAAAAAGCAGCAAAGAACAAAGCTTGCAGAAAAAAAAAAAAAGCAAGCAGAAAAAGCCAATAACCCTTAAAACCAAAAGGCAAGGGCAAATAAAAAGGATCCCAAGGCTTTGAGCATCAGTGGATAGGAGGGCCTAAAGGACTAAAATCCTGGTCTAAGCAGCTAAACCAAGCTGTCCCTAACCATGTGCTTGTGGCGTGCAGGTGTCAAGTGAAAACTTGAGACTGAGCGGTTAAAGTCAAGGTCCAAAGCAAAAAGAAGAGTGTGCTTAAGAACTCTGGACACCTCTAATTGGGGACTTTAGCAAAGCTGAGTCACAATCTGAAAAGGTTCACCCAGTTATGTGTCTGTGGCATTTATGTATCCGGTAGTAATACTGGAAAACAAAGTGCTTAGGGCCACGGCCAAGACTCGTAAAGAAGCTGTGTTCAAGAATCATCACATTGAACTAAGAGAATCAATAACACTATCTGAACTCTGAGTTCCTATAGATGCCAATCACTCTGAGCTTCAATGGATAAAGTGAGATGCCAAAACTGTTCAGAAGCAAAAAGCTACTAGTCCCGCTCATCTAATTAGGATCTGAGCTTCAATCAAAAACTCTGAGATATTATTGCTTCTCAACCTATTAGTCTTCTATTTTATTTGTCTAGTTGCTTGAGGACAAGCAACAGTTTAAGTTTGGTGTTGTGATGCGCGGATATTTTATACGCTTTTTGGGGATAATTTCATATAGTTTAGAGTATGTTTTAGTTAGTTTTTAGTTTATTTCTAGTAGTTTTTAGGAAAAATTCATATTTCTGGACTTTACTATGAGTTTGTGTTTTTCTATAATTTCAGGTATTTTTCTGGCTGAAATTGAAGGAGCTGAGCAAAAATCTGATTCAGGCTGAAAAAGGACTGCTGATGCTGTTGGATTCTGACCTCCCTGCACTCAAAGTGGCTTTTCTGGAGCTAAAGAACTCGAAATGGCATGCTTCCAATTGCGTTGGAAAGTAAACATCCAGGGCTTTCTAGCAATATATAATAGTCCATACTTTGCACAAGGATAGACGACGTAAACTGGCGTTCAACGCCAGTCTCTGCCCAATTCTGGCATCCAGCGCCAGAAAAGGATCAAAAACTGGAGTTGAACGCCCAAACTGGCATAAAAACTAGCGTTCAACTCCACAAATGGCCTCCGCACGTGAATTGCTTAAAGTCTCAGCCCCAGCACACACCAAGTGGGCCCCAGCACACCAAGTGGGCCCCAGAAGTGGATCTCTGCATCATCCATCATAGTCCACTCATATTTTGTAACCCTAGGCTACTAGTTTAGTATTTAAACAACTTTTAGAGACTTATTCTGTATCTCATGACATTTCAGATCTAAACTTTGTATTCTCTGACGGCATGAGTCTCTAAACCCCATTGTTGGGGGTGAGGAGCTCTGCTGTGTCTCGATGAATTAATGCAAGTATTTCTGTTTTCCATTCAAACACGTTGTTCCTATCTAAGATGTTCATTCGCGCTTAACTGTGATGGAGGTGATGATCCGTGACATTCATCACCTTCCTCAAACCATGAACGCGTGCCTGACAACCACCTCCGTTCTATATACGATTGAATGAGTATCTCTTAGATTCCTTAATCAGAATCTCGTGGTATAAGCTAGAACTGATGGCAGCATTCATGAGAATCCGGAAAGTCTAAACCTTGTCTGTGGTATTCCGAGTAGGATTCAAGGATTGAACGACTGTGACGAGCTTCAAACTCCTGAAGGCTGGGCGTTAGTGACAGACGCAAAAGGATAGTAAATCCTATTCCAACCGGATCGAGAACCAACCGGTGATTAGCCGTGCTGTGACAGAGCACGTGAGCGTAGTTTTCACTGGAAGGATGGAAGGTAGCCATTGACAACGGTGATCCACCAACACACAGCTTGCCATAAGGGGACGTGCGTGCGTGAACAAGAAGACAGAGGAAAGCAGAGATTCAGAAGACAAAGCATCTCCAAAACTCCAACATATTCTCCATTACTGCACAACAAGTAACTTTAATTTATGCTCTACTGGTTACTCACAATTCAATTGATAAACATAATTGACTTCCTGACTAAGATTTACAAGATAACCATAGATTGCTTCAAACCAACAATCTCTGTGGGATTCGACCCTTACTCACGTAAGGTATTACTTGGACGACCCAGTGCACTTGCTGGTTAGTGGTACGAGTTGTGAAAAGTGTGATTCACAATTCGTGCACCAAGTTTTTGGCGCCGTTGCCGGGGATTGTTCGTGTTTGAACAACTGACGGATTATTTTGTTGCTTAGATTAGGAAAAATCTTTCTTTTTTTGTTTAGAGTCTTTTATTATTTATCCCTTGTTAAAATACTTTAAACTTATAGCTCAGTTATTTAGAACGTGGTGTTTATGTTCATGATAATTGGCTATCAAATTTTTTAAAAACCTTTTCAAAAATAATTTTTCTATTAAATCCTGTGCAACTTTAAGTTTGGTGTTTTCAAAAATAATCTTCTTAAAATTTTGAAGCCCATAACTCATTTGGCTAGAGCGTTAATCTGTTTCTTGGTATTGGGTTAGAATCTTTTAACTCTTTTCAAAACCTTCTTTTCAAAAATATTTTTTTCTATTAATCTTGTGCCAAACTTTAAGTTTGGTGTTTTCTTGTTGATTTCCCTTTGATTTTCGAAAATTTTGCTTTGGTTTTCTAAAAATTTTGAGTTTGTTGTTCTTCCTTCATGTTCTTGTGTTCTTGTGAGTCTTCAAAGTGTTCTTGAGTTTCCTTGTGTCTTGATCTTAAAATTTTTAAGTTTGGTGTTCCTTGGTGTTTTCCCTCCAAAATTTTCAAAACAAGGAGCATTAGATCTAAAAATTTTAAATCTTGTACTATCTTATTGTTTTTCTCTCTCCTCACTAAATTCAAAAATATCTTTTAAAATATCTCTTCTAACTTCCTAACTTCTTATCTTTTCAAAATTTGTTTCAACTAACTAACTAACTTTTTGTTTGTTTCTTAACTTTTTCAAAACTACCTAACTAACTCTCTCTCTCTAATTTTCGAAAATATCTTCCCTCTTTTTCAAAAATTTCTTTTTAACTAATTATTTTTAATTTTTTTACGAAAAAAAAATTTATTATTTCAAAATTCAAATTCTTTTTAGTTATTTTATTTTATTTAAGTATTTACTTCTTATAAAATAAAATAAATAAAAAGATAAATCAGTCCAAGTTATATCCATATATCCATCATGGACATAAGTGGAGATGGACAGTCCAGGAGGACTTGGGGTCATATTCTAACCCCTCTACTGCTTCGTATGGGAGTAGCATATGCATACCCTCCATTGGAGTTAGTAGCTTTGAGTTGAATCCTCAGCTCATTATCATGGTGCAGCAAAGTTGCAGTATTCCGGTCTTCCACAGGAAGAACCTACAGAGTTTCTGGCACAATTTTTACAAATTGCTGACACAGTACATGATAAGGAAATAGATCAGGATGTCTACAGACTATTACTGTTTCCATTTGCTGTAAAAGATCAAGCTAAGAGGTGGTAAATAACCAACCTAAGGCCAGCATAAGAACATGGAAACAGCTGACAGAAAAATTCCTGAATCAATATTTCCTCCAAAAAGGATGACACAGCTAAGGCTGGACATCCAAGGCTTTAAACAAGGAGATAATGAATCTCTTATGATGCCTGGGAGAGATACAGAGAGATGCTACGAAAATGCCCCTCTGAAATGTTTTCAGAGTGGGTTCAGTTAGACATCTTCTACTATGGGCTTGCAGAAAGAGCTCAGATGTCTTTAGATTACTCAGCTGGTGGATCTATCCATATGAGAAAGACAATTGAAGAAGCTCAAGAGCTCATTGATACAGTTGCCAGGAATCAGCATCTGTATCTAAGCAGCAACCCTTCCATGAATGAAGAGGTTAAAACAGTAACTGCTGAATTCAGTACTGTAAAACAAGCTGCTGAATTCAATCAGCAATTAGATTTTCTAACAAAGCAGCTAGCTGAATTCAAAGACAGGTTACAGGAGACAAGGATAGCTAATATACATATGGAAGAACAGTTTAAGCAAACAAAGCAGCAGCTATCAAAGCAAATAGCAGAAGAATGCCAAGCAGTTCAATTAAGAAGTGGGAAAACATTAAATACCCCACCTCAAGGCATCAAAAATTCAAGAAATGAGCAACCCACCAAAGATTCCCCTGAGGACAGTAAGAGCCCAGGGAAAAATAATTCTGGCACTAAAACGCCAGAAAATGGGTGGAAGGCTGGCGCTGAACGCCCAGACCATGCCCAAAACTGGCGTTCAGCGCCAGAAACAAGGCAGGATTGGCGTTCAACCCAGAATGGGCAAGAATCTGGCGTTGAACGCCCAACAGGGGCCCAACATTTCTGGCGTTCAGGCGCCAGGAACAGACAGTGAGCTGGCGTCTAACGTCACTCCAGCTTTGACTCTGGCATTCAATGCCAGTGAGGATCAGACACACACAAGTGCTGAAACAACCCCTCTAAAAAGGCTTCTTTAACCACTAAGGTTGAGGAATATAAAGCCAAGATACCTTATCCTCAAAAACTCCGGAAAGAGAGCAGGATAAGCAATTGCTCGCTTTGCAATTATCTAAGGACTCTTGAAATAAAGATTCCATTTGCAGAGGCACTTGAGCAAATACCTTCTTATGCCAAGTTCATGAAAGAGATCTTGAGTCATAAAAAGGAGTGGAGAGAAACAGAAAGAGTTCTCCTCACTGAAGAATCAGTGCAGTCATTCTGAAAAGCTTTCCTGAAAAGCTTAAAGACCCTGGGAGTTTCTGATACCATGCATATTAGAAGGTGATTGCACCAAGACAGCTTTATGCGATCTGGGCAAGCATCAACCTATACCTGCATCCACTATCAGGAAGCTTGGCTTAACTGAGAAGTTAAACAACCCGGATATGTCTCCAACTTGCTGATGGTTCCACTAATACCATCAGGCTGATTGAGGACATGATTGTCAGAGTTGGGCCATTCGCCTTTCCCACTGACTTTGTTGTGCTGGAAATGGAGGAGCACAAGAGTGCTACTCTCATTCTAGGAAGACCCTTCCTAGCAACTGGACGATCCCTCATTGACGTCCAAGCAGGGGGAAATAACCCTGAGAGTCAACGATGACGAGTTCAAGTTGAACGCTGTCAAAGCCATGCAGCATCCAGACACATCAACAGACTGCATGAAAGTTGACCTTATTGACTCTTTGGTAGAAGAGATCAACATGGCTGAGAGTCTCGAATCAGAGTTGGAAAACATCTTTAAAGATGTTCAGCCTGATTTGGAGGATTCAGGGACATGAAAGAGCCTCTGAACTTTCTTCTGAAAGAGGAAAACCTCCTAAACCAGAGCTCAAGCCACTGCCACCATCCTTGAAATATGCATTTCTAGGAGAAGGTGACACTTTTCCAGTGATCATAAGCTCTGCTTTAAATTCACAGGAAGAGGAAGCACTTATTCAAGTGCTAAGGACACACAAGACAGCTCTTGGGTGGTCCATAGGTGACCTTAAGGGCATAAGCCCAGCTAGATGCATGCACAAAATCCTATTGGAGGATAATGCCAAACCAGTGGTTCAACCACAGAGGCGGCTAAATCCAGCCATGAAGGAAGTGGTGCAGAAAGAGGTCACCAAATTACTAGAGGCTGGGATTATTTATCCCATTTCTGATAGCCCCTGGGTGAGCCCTGTTCAAGTCGTCCCAAAAAAGGGAGGCATGACAGTGATTCATAATGAAAAAAATGAACTGGTTCCTACAAGAACAGTTACAGGGTGGCGCATGTGTATTGACTACAGAAGGCTCAATACAGCCACCAGAAAGGATCATTTTCCTTTACCATTCATAGACCAGATGCTAGAGAGACTAGCAGGTCATGATTATTACTGCTTTTTGGATGGCTACTCAGGCTATAACCAGATTGCAGTAGATCCCCAGGATCAAGAGAAAACAGCATTCACATGTCCATCCGGAGTGTTTGCTTATAGAAGGATGCCCTTTGGGCTATGCAATGCACCTGCAACCTTCCAGAGATGCATGCTCTCTATTTTCTCTGATATGGTGGAAAAATTTCTGGAAGTCTTCATGGATGACTTCTCAGTATATGGAGACTCATTCAGCTCCTGTCTTGATCACCTGAAACTTGTTCTGAAAAGATGCCAAGAAACCAACCTAGTTTTAAACTGGGAAAAGTGTCACTTCATGGTGACTGAAGGAATTGTTCTTGGGCATAAAATCTCAAACAAGGGAATAGAGGTGGATCAAGCAAAAATAGAGGTAATTGAAAAATTACCACCCACCTGCCAATGTTAAGGCAATCAGAAGCTTTCTGGGGCATGCAGGATTCTATAGGAGGTTTATAAAGGATTTTTCAAAAATCGCAAAACCTCTAAGCAATCTGCTAGCTGCTGACACGCCATTTGTGTTTGACACAGCATGCCTGCAGGCGTTTGAAACGCTGAAAGCTAAGCTGGTCACAGCACCAGTCATTTCTGCACCAGACTGGACATTGCCATTTGAGTTAATGTGTGATGCCAGTGATCATGCCATTGGTGCAGTATTGGGACAGAGGCATGACAAGCTTCTGCATGTCATTTATTATGCCAGTCGCATTTTAAATGATGCCCAGAAAAATTACACAACCACAGAAAAGAATTACTTGCAGTGGTTTACGCCATTGACAAGTTCAGATCCTACTTAGTAGGATCAAAGGTGATTGTGTACACTGACCATGCTGCTCTTAAGTATCTACTCACAAAGCAGGATTCAAAACCCAGGCTCATCAGATGGGTATTGCTTCTGCAAGAGTTTGATATAGAAATAAGAGACAGAAAAGGGACAGAGAACCAAGTAGCTGATCATCTGTCCCGGATAGAGCCAGTGGAAGGGACGTCCCTCCCCTTCCTTGAGATCTCTGAGACATTCCCTGATGAGCATCTATTTGCCATTCAGGAAGCACCATGGTTTGCCGATATTGCAAACTATAAAGCTGCAAGGTTCATACCCAAGGAGTACAATAGAATACAAAAAAAGAAACTAATTACTGATGCAAAGTACTACTTGTGGGATGAGCCCTATCTCTTTAAGAGATGTGCAGACGGAATTATCCGTAGGTGTGTCCCCAGAGAGGAAGCACAGAGAATCTTATGGCATTGCCATGGATCTCAATATGGAGGCCATTTCGGAGGTGAGCGAACAGCCACCAAGGTCCTCCAATGTGGCTTCTATTGGCCCACACTCTATAAAGATTCCCGAGAGTTTGTACGTAATTGTGACAGTTGCCAAAGAGCTGGTAATCTGCCTCATGGTTACGCCATGCCTCAACAAGGAATCTTGGAAATAGAGTTGTTTGATGTATGGGGAATTGACTTCATGGGACCTTTCCCACCATCATACTCAAACACTTATATTCTGGTGGCAGTTGACTATGTATCAAAATGGGTTGAGGCTATTGCCACACCCACCAATGATACTAAAACAGTGCTGAAGTTCCTCCAGAAACATATCTTTAGCAGGTTTGGTGTCCCTAGAGTGTTAATCAGTGATGGGGCACTCACTTCTGCAACAAACAGCTTTACTCTGCCATGGTTCGGTATGGAATTCGCCACAAAGTGGCCACTCCATATCATCCACAAACCAATGGGCAAGCTGAAGTCTCTAAAGAGAATTAAAGAGAATCCTGGAACGGACAGTAATACCCGTAGAAAGGATTGGGCAAGGAGCTTGGATGATGCTCTGTGGGCTTACAGAACAGCATTCAAGACCCCTATAGGGACCTCTCCATACCAACTGTGTATGGTAAGGCATGTCACTGCCCGTGGAACTGGAACATAAGGCCTACTGGGCAACCAGATTCCTAAACTTGATGCCAAATTAGCAGGAGAAAAATGATTGCTCCAGCTAAATGAGCTAGAGGAATTCAGATTCACAGCTTTCGAAAATGCCAAGCTTTATAAAGAAAAATAAAAAAATGGCATGACAGAAAGCTGTCATCTAGAATCTTTGAACCAGGACAGAAGGTCTGTTGTTTAACTCTAGACTCAGGCTATTCCCGGGAAACTGAAATCCCGGTGGAGGGACCATACGTGATTACAAGTGTGTCACCATATGGTTATGTGGAGCTTCAAGATATTGATTCTGATAAGAAGTTCATTGTCAATGGACAGAGAATCAAGCATTATCTTGAGGGCAACATTGAGCAAGAATGCTCAAGGCTGAAGCTAGATTAAAAGCTCAGCAAGGTCCAGCTAAAGACAATAAAGAAGCGCTTGCTGGAGGCAACCCAGCCATGGGCAACAATCCTCTAAGCATTTTGCCCTATTTTTTTTTTATTGTTTATATAAAGTTCTGACACTAAGGAAAGAACATGATAAGTTTACAGGTTACAGAAGAATTACACACAAAACAGAGAAGAGCTACTGCAAGAAAACCCAGTGGGCATTTTGGGCATTCAGCGCCCAAAATGGGCATCCAGTGGCGCTGAACCCAGTAAGGATAGCTATCTGCGTTCACGCCAGAAAGGGCAACAACTGGCGTGAACCCCGGAAGCAGCATTGGGCGGAACGCCCAAACAGCAGTGTTGGGCGTTCAAACGCCAGATGGTGGGGAGGAGCTCTCCTTCTACCCATCTCCTTCTTTTTCTTTTGCTTGAGGACAAGCAAAGCTCTAAGTTTGGTTGCTTATCCGTGATCACTAAGATCATGGCCCTAAAGGAAAACAACCCACTCCAAGAGGAGCAAGGGCTGATTAAAGAACGAAGCGCCAGAAATTCTCTCTTGAAGACCAAGCACCTCACAGACTAGAGGAACATCCACTTCCCAAACCTCAAGGTTGTTGAGTTCTAATCTTAGCCTTAACTCTGTGATAACTGTTCTTATTTTAATTTTACCTTAGGAGTCATATAGTAGTAATTAGTATCTATTTTGATTTTATCTCCAATTAAGCTAAGTTATTTTTCTCATCATCAGCAAAACATGAAATAAAATAGTAGATCTTTGAATAAGAGCAATAAAATTCGAGTTTTAATAAGAGAAATTCTAATTAGTTAAATGTGGTGGCAATGCTTTCTGTCTTCCTGAATGAATGCTGAACAGTGCATATTCTTTTGAATTTGTTTGTTTAAGACTGTTAAATATGTGGCTCTTGAAAGAATGAACATGAACATGTATGATAACTGAAAAATCATAAAAATATTCTTGAAGCAAGAAAAAGCACAAAGAACAAACTTGCAAAAAAAAAAAAAAAAAAAAGCAAAAGCCAAAAACCAAAAGGCAAGGGCAAATAAAAAGATCCAAGGCTTTGGCATCAGTGGATAGGAGGCCAAAGGAAAATCCGTCTAGCGCTCCAAGCTGTCCTACCATAGTGCTTGTGCGTAGGTTGTCATGAAACTGAGACTGAGGGTTAAAGTCAAGTCCAAGAAAAAAGAGTGTGCTTAAGAACTTGGACACCTCTATTGGGGACTTCCCTAGGCAAATGGCATTTATGTATCCGGTAGTAATACTGGAAAACAAAGTGCTTAGGGCCATGACCAAGACTCGTAAAGAAGCTGTGTTCAAGAATCATCACATTGAACTAAGAGAATCAATAACACTATCTGAACTCTGAGTTCCTATAGATGCCAATCACTCTGAGCTTCAATGGATAAAGTGAGATGCCAAAACTGTTCAGAAGCAAAAAGCTACTAGTCCCGCTCATCTAATTAGGATCTGAGCTTCAATCAAAAACTCTGAGATATTATTGCTTCTCAACCTATTAGTCTTCTATTTTATTTGTCTAGTTGCTTGAGGACAAGCAACAGTTTAAGTTTGGTGTTGTGATGAGCGGATATTTTATACGCTTTTT